>NW_004955479.1:6377539-6467740 GCF_000276665.1 Chinchilla lanigera | reverse complement strand
AAGAATGGCTATCTTGAAGAAATCAACCCATAACAAATGCTGGAGAGGCTGTAGGTAGAAAGGAACCCTACTGAACCCTTGGAGTGCAGCTTGGTGAAACGACTGTGGAGATCAGTGTGGAGATTCCTCACAAAACTAGGATTCGAAGTCCCACTTAACCCAGGTATTCCCCTTCTGGGTATTTTCCTAGAAGAATTAAAAATATCATACCACAGTGATATATGTGCACCCATGTTTATAGCAGCACAATTTGTTATAGCTAAATCTTGGAAGCAACCCAAATGCCCATCAACTGAGGAATGAATAAAAAGAAGTATTATTTTTATACAATGGAGTATTACTCAGCTATAAAAAAGATAAACTCGGCACTTTTGGAGGTAAGTGAATGCAACTAGAGACATTAGTCATAAGTGAAATAAATCGGAGCCACATGTGTAAACATCATACTGTCTCTCTGGTGTAGGAAGCTGAAAGAGTAAGTAAAACTCAAAATGAACAATAAATGATAGGAAAGGGAAAGAAATTGCTGAAAGGAAGGAATACCTGGGATGAGAGAAAGGAGAAAAAAGAAAGAAGGAAGGCCAAATGTGTGTGTGTGTGTGTGTGTGTGTGTATGGGATAACTGTACTACTGATGTTTGATGGTATATTGAAAGGAACAGTTAATGCTTAAAAATTTTTATATTCTCACCAATTTTGCATGCTTGTATCTGGTAATCTGAGCAACTGATTTGAAGACAACAATATGCAGTGGAACAACCACTGGTGAATTCCTACCACCTTGTCTAGTGAAACTTTGTATTATCTCTAATATATTATCTAATAATTATTTTTCATGCTCTTTAATGGTTTGATCAATCTTGCATTCTTACATGTGGTAATCTGAGCAACGTAGTTGAAGATAACAATATGTAATATAACAACTTCTGTTAATTCTTGTCATTTTGTTTTAAAATCCTGTATCACTTTTAATGTGCTTACTTTGTTTTGTTTATGTCTGTGATGTTGGTATGCTGCTCTTGTCCTTTTTTTATTTTCTTTTACTACTCTCTTTAAAATTTAAATAATAGGAAAGTACATTTTTATTGTTTGTGCAATTCCTTTCCCAAAAGCCCTCCAAGAAATATTAATTCTTGTCTCATTGACCTCAACTAAGTCACTCTTCAAGTGCGCTTACTCTTAGACTGAGATGTGTGACTAGATAATTATATAACTTAAATTGACATAGACAAATCTGAATTTATTCTATACATAGGGCAGAGGAGTGGACGTGATCCTAATGTGAGCCTGGACAGCATTTCAGTTACTCATGATATATTAAAAACTCATCAAAATGTATTGATTTATAATTTCTCTTTTTAAACCTCTCACCCTTATTTTGGATATGGAATTTGAGGTCATCTGAATGATTCTGGCTCAAGGTATCTCCTGTGATTTTGGTCAAATAAGAGTCTTTCTCTCTCTCTCTCTCTCTCTCTCTCTCTCTCTCTCTCTCTCTCTCTCTGTCTGTCTCTCCCCCCTGTCTCCATAACCTTTCATATTTCCCTCTCTTTATGTAAGTTTATGCCTTGTCTCTGTGGTTTCTCCATATAGGCTACTTTGGCCTTCTTACATTACAGCAGCTTCAACAGCTATATTTAGTATATAGAAACCTAGAACTCCAGAGATGACGGTCTCAGCTTGTAAGATGAATGACATAGCTTCTTAAGTCCAGCATCAAAGGTTTAATGCCTTTGTTTGCGTTTTTTGGATTCAGGTGAGTCACAATCCTCCCTTTTTTTGCGGTACCTGTGTTACTTCTTTTTTTACTTGGTACACTTTAGATATGAAATCTGGTAACACCACCGTAGGGAATCTGTACTGTACATGACATTCCTTGCTTCTTTTTTCCAGTGTGAGAGCCCAAACGTTCTAGTAAAGAACATGAGGTGTGACACACTGTGTTGCCATCTGTAAAAATGCCACTTACCATAGAGAACATAAAAATGTAAGCATTTTGATTATTTTGCTACAGAAATTATTCTACTTGTTCTCCATACATATATTTTAGGCAGCAAAAATTCAGATTAGAATTTGTCCTGTTGAGCTATTCATAGAAAGGCCCTTCAGCAGATTATAAGCCCTTGAGCGAAGAGATATTATGCATATTTTGGGGGAGAGAGGAGGAAGAGACAGGGAGAGAAAAAGGAAGATTTCAGACATGGAAGTAGAACTTTCATAAATGCCAAAGAACATTTTTCCACTGTTGGTTCTCTGTGCCACCGTCAGTGCTGTCAAATGTTTATGAACACGTCTCTGGAGGGCTACAGATACAGCGGCCCCTTACTACAGTTTGTGCTCGATTGCTTTGGCCAGTAGAGCATCTTTCCAGCATTTGCAGCTGTGGTAAACTGCCTGAAGCTGCATTTTTGTGTAGTTGAAGAGAATTTCTTCTTGATGTTATAACCAAAGTACCTCTGAGCTCTGTATAGATTTTACAAATAAATTAGTAGAGTTAAAAATAAGATATGGCTTGGTAAGAGAGGAAAAGAAGTTTGTGAGTTCATTAGTTTTCTCAGACAGCTCTAACAAAATATCATAGTGGGTGATGTAAACAACAAATCCTTATTTCTTTTTTATTTTAAATCCTTATTTCTTATAGTTGGGCTGGGGATGTGAGATCTGCTTGGTTCTAGTCAACATGGACAGGTTCTGCCACCTATTTCCTGTCACATGGACAGTGACATTCTCACTGAATCCTCACAAAACCAAGAGCGTTCAATTTATTTTGTTTTCCTTTAAAGGAACCAAGGTCACCAGTGTCGTCATCATCACAGGAGTGCTGCTCATGCAGGACCAGTTACCATGCAAAGATTTTACCTCTAACACTATGTAGGGATTTGGGTCTGAATGCATGAATTTCAAATGGAGCATTCAGTCCACAGCAATATTTATGTTTTAAGGGTCTTACATATTAGTTTTTTGGACCTTGTCTTAGAACAAGTGCTAAGGAAGGGAGTGCCATGTTCAAACTGTTATAAGGATTGACTCAGAGAATGAGGGCTATCACAAGAAGGCTCAATCCAAGGACTTGAAATAATAAACAGAATTGAGAAAGGAAGTCTGAACTGACAGAGCTATGCAAGCGAGGGGAGAAATTTTTTATTTATCACCACTGTCTTGGTGACCACCGATACGAAGCTGAAGGAAGGCGTACCACTGATGTTTAATTTGCCTAGTTTGGACATGTAAGTGGATAATAACACCAATGCCTTCATCATGAAATAGTAAACATAAGTGATTTTAAAGATTAATTTAATTTGGTCTTTTATTTTGCTTAATTGGGAGTGTCTGTTTTTCAAATGTGGGGCTGCAAATTATGGGTGGGTATGTACCACAGTGGGAGAGTGATGATTAGCATGTGAAGGCCATGGGTTCAATTTGCAGCATTCTCCTGTGTAATGATTGAGTAGTCAAAATGGAACTACGAAACTCAGCAATAGCTGACAATAGAGCAGGAAGAATAACCAGTGAGATAAAGGGGAAAATAGAAATGGCCTAGTGAAGGGCAAAATACATGATCAGTATAGTCATAGACTATTAAATTAAATAGAAAACGGTCACTCCATGTGTATTTTCTACTGCATTAAATAAGAAGTATAAAGGTGCATTACAAATTGGAAATGAAAGAGAATTGAGTGGTTCTGTGAACGCGTTAATAAAGTTTGCTCATAGCACAGAGAAATAAGGGCAGCAGCTTGCAAAGAAGGCAGTATTCAAAAAGTGTGAGTGTAATTGTGTGTTTTGAAGACATGTTTGTAGATTGAAGGTAGAAATGATTGTCATTAGAACAGTTGGAAAAAGTGAACTTGAACGGAAGAAAGGTCAATTTGTCCCTTAGGGAGAAGAGAGACAGGGAATTATAAGTATTGTTGGAGACAAAGGCAGATGGGGCGTAAATGGTTTGATGAGTATGACTGACATGGAAAAAAAATTTCCGAGACATGAAGAGAATGTAGCACGCCATCTACTCCATTGTGTTTACTTCAAACACAAGTGAAGTGCCACGTGACCAGCCCAAGCATGCACTTAGAGTGAACAAAATGGAATCTAGCAGGAGAAAGCGTTGAAAAAAAATCACTACTTTCTGGCATCTCTGAAATAATGTCAAAGAGTAAAAGCAGTTTAACTGCTTTAAATTTGTAAAACATTTTTATTTCCATTATTACCAATAATCAAAACTGACTTCCTCAAAATTCCCTTTATTGTAGTCTGAACACCTATTTCCTTTTTGTTAAGCTACTGATAGTTCTCTTCTCTATACAGTAGATAAAGCCCCTTCCAATAATATTCGGTAACTCATGCATATATTTATCTCCACTTGTCCTAAATACGTTAAGCTCTTTTTGTATGTGTCTCTATTTGTTACCTTGAAATTTCATCACAAAAGCCTAAAGCATAGTTACGCAAAGGAGACCCTCACTAGAGGTGAGTGAGAATGGAGAATGGCGATACTACTCTTCCTAAATACTAAACTTAGCAATCTTTCTTGTACATAAAGGAGGGCAGGAGAGTGAAAACACGCAAATGTATATAGTTTCGCTTTATCACAGTTGGGAAGGGAAGGCAACATTATAAATGATTTGTTCATAACTTCCTTCTACACTGGTTAGAATATTGATGATTCTTCAAGGGAATTAAAAGTCTATACAGTTCATAATTTGAGCATATGTGTTCTTAGAATCAAGTACTAACATATCATCTCTTACTAACCCTCACAATCACCTCAGAAGTTCCACCATTTTCAATGATATTCTATGTAGATTATAGAATTTCTAACCTCACAAAGGTGGTTGTAAAATTATATTATTTACCACCATAATAATTGCTTCTTAAGTCTATGACACGTGACAGACTCTTTTAAGCTTTTAGTACTTGTATTTCCTTTTACAAATGGGAAAGCTATGGTATAAATGCCAATTAAAACAAAAGAAGATAAGTAGAATTGATCTACACTGACAACATAGGGGTACAGTAGACCAAATAATGCTCCCTACACCCCAAGTGACTTGAGTCTCAATCCCCAATTCCTGTAAATACAGCACTTTACATGTAAAAATGGGACTTGTAGATAATTAAGGCTCTTCAGGTGAGGAAATTCTCATAGATTTTTCAGTGGAGCTCAGTGTAATCATGAAGAGAGTGAGATAAGGACATATTAGTCCTTCTAGTTAAAGTGGAAGTCAGAGTGAGGGGGCTTCAAGCCAAGAAATGCAAGAAACCTATGAAAGCTGAAAAGAGATAGATCCTCCTCTAAGGACTCCCAAGAGAGTCCAGCTGTGATGACATTTTTATTTTATCGTGTAATATCTATTCAGTAATTATTATTTCTAGAAACATAAGTCAATAAATTTGCATTTTTCAAATCCACTAATGTCATGTAATTTGTTACAGCTATAATAGAAAACTAACACTAACAGGAATAGTAAAAGTAGTGAAGATTTTGAATAGCAATGAGGAAGGAAATGAGCACCGAAACAGGATTTAGCTTGTTTTTTAGGAGAGATAGTTTTTCATTTCTTTAATTCTTCCTTAATTATTTTATGGGGGAAAATTGCGCATAAAATTAATATTGATCAGAGTAATGTTATGCAAATCATTTACATAATGTTAATTATTTTTGGTGGCGTGCAACAAACAGTTGATGGATTATAAAAAGCTACAATGGCCTCAAAAAATCATATACTCTCTACACTTTGAAAAACTATGCAAATTTCTGAGATGATGCTAACTTATATACAAGTTTTGACATCCTGCCCTGTCCTTTTTAAAACTCTGCTTCTACTTATATAAACTCATAATCTTGGATAGAATAAAGGAATGTTTGTAAAAATGGGGTGGAGAAGAATGCAAATAGGAACAACAAAACAGAAAAGGCACACTAAAGAGCTAATAAATTCTCAAAGTTGATATTAATAGAAGAGGAAAGAGAAGAGACAGTCCACTTCAGTTATCACATGTAAGATGATTGATTGTGTAACCAAAAAAAGGCCAATGGGCTTGTGGAAAATGGAACATGAGAAAGCACACATCATCTACCACAGAGTAAGACAGGGTTTCTATAGAGACCCTGACGGTGTTTAGACAAAAAGATTATCAAGAAAAAGAAATCTGGATAAGGTCTTGATATGCAAATGACAGTATTTCATGGCCCCTGATGCTATCCACCATGCCAAGTGAATCCTTGTGGGTCCATTTTACCCAACTTAGTGAAAGCTTTTAGAAAGTAATGCTATCTTTCAACACTGATATATTTAGTCTTACTAGAAGGAATTAACGAGCATACCTTATTTCAATTTCCTATTTCAATGACTAGATGCTCAAATGATTTAAGTAACTCCATAATACATGTAACACATCTTCTGCTAGTTATGAAAAGTATTCATTATATAATTGTGGGTTTTTTTAATTACATTTATTGGTACATTTTAGATATACATAATTATTAGATTCATCACAGAGTATTTGTACCTACACAAGGCATATCTTAGTTCTTCCTTTTTTCCCATTCTTTTTCCGTCCCTTCAATCCCTCTTCCCCTCCTATTTACAAGCTTTATTTCCATTTTATTTTCTAGTTTTTTATTTTTTATCCTCTTTAATTGCCTGATCAATCTTGCATTCTTACATCTGGTAATCTGAGCAACTTCGTTGAAGATAGCAAGATGCAATATAACAACCACTGTTAATTCCTATCATCTTGTTTTGAAATTTTGTATCATTTTTATTGTTTTTTGTGTTGTTTTGTTTTTACATTTGGTGTTATTTTGTTTTCTTTTCTCTTTAAAACAAAAATATAAAATAAAATAAATGCACCATCAGATAGTGAGATGTAATAATAGAGCAATGTACTAGAAAGTGATTAAATGGTTAGAAAATGTCTTTTTTGGGGGGAGTGGGAGGTTCCAGTACCAGGAATTGAACTCATGACCTTGCACTTGCCAGGCAGGCACTGTGCCACTGAGCTAAATCCCCAGCCCCAGAAAATGTCTTTTAAGTGGCCTGAAAGTACTGTTTACGTGCCACTGTGAAGAGACTTCCAGGCATCATGGCCAACTGATGTAAATTCTGAGTGAGAGTTCTGAGATGTGATAGAGTGAAACACAGACCAGTGTGGATGAGGTGCAGTGCACGAGGCGGAGTGAGAAATTCAAAGTAAGATATAGAGTTTATGTACAGGCAGATTATGTAGGTCCTTACAGTCTAAAATAATGAACCTGGATTTCATTCTTCGTGTACTGACTGTAAATGTATTATAAGCATTTCCCAACTTAACCAAAGAATCTCCTAAAATACCACTTTAATGGCTTCACATTATTTTGTCATATGGATGTGCTAAGATTCAATTAATCATTTCCTTATTATTGGACATTTAGGTTATAAGACTTGGCCATGATTCAGCTTGAATCAATTAGTGAAAACAGAAAGGAAACACCTTTTTTACTGCTTTAATCAAATGCCAGTTAGTAGCAATTAGTATACACTGAAGATGATATATGATCCTGGAAATGATAATTAGGGAAGAAACATGCATTATTTTCCCTGATATAACTTATTTTGACATGTGTGAAAAATAGTACATACTAAAACTAATCTCATGGATGTTTTTAACCACCTCTTGAGAGCTATTACAAATGCAATAAGTGAATGTGCTAATAAAAATAATGTGATGGTTTTTAAAGTGTTTTACTCAAAACAAATGAAATATTCATTTCACAGTATATATTCCAGAGGTATCAAATAAATACGGTATGCACACTGCTTGAAAGAACAATACAGAAAAGATAGCAGCATAATACAGTAGTAAACAGGGCGCTCAGTATGCTCAAAGTCGTGAGTTCAATCCCAGAACCAAAAATCCTTTTAAAAACGTAGAAGGCTTTTGTACTTTACAGCAAAGCCAGCCCTTATTGCAAAGGTAATGTTGTATTAATGTGATAGGCACATACCGTGGTAAAGAAGCCTGACTCTCTCCTTACCCAGTCTGCTTTGCATGCACAGTACTGGCCAATGCTTCCTGTTTTCATCAGGATTCCCTAAAAGAGAGGACTTCATGTACTTTTTGCTATTTTCTCTACAGAGTTGAACAAAACCTTTAAGCCCCTTATCAGAATATTGATTTTAGCTGTACTAAATTAAATATTAGGATCATAAAGGAAACTAATCATATTAAAATGTCATTCTGTCCTTAGTACTGAGACTTAGGTGAAGGCGAAGACTATCAGCCCCCTAACAGTGATTTCTATATTGTGGTGGAAGATTCCTCCAACACTTGGTGCTAGGAAATACACGTGCAGTGTAGAGAATGTTTACGACAGCAGTGCGATGTGATTTTTACTCCTAAACATTGCCCCTGGATGTACAGTCAGTACACCAGCAAAGCCCAAGTCTTTCTGTTTACTTGGGCCTGAGAAATATCAACCTGACCCAGCTCATTCCTTTAATTTCTGGTTGAAGTTGTGCAGTACAGAGAGACCCTATATCTACTTAGCATCTGCCCCATATCACTGGGAGGTGTCATCAAAAAGCCGTCATGTTAGACCTGCAAGGTCATGAGGAGCACTGATTTTCACCATGATCACTGCTGATGTTGAATTCCTGTAGCAGTACCTGCTCCATTGCCCCTGAGTTTCGCATACCCTGTGTTCTGCTGGGCTGAGGCTGCCGGGAGAGCTCATGGACCACTCTGTGCAGATGTGCTATGCTCTCACCCACATTTCCTTTCCCCTCACTCTGCAGCAAAACCTTACTGAAAAAGTTACATTTTTTTATCCCAGGTCACACCACATCTTGCACAGACCAATTGTTTGGGATCTCTTGCTTGATTTTGTTTCAGGGATTTTGTAGTTATTGAGGCTGTTGTTGCCAACTTCTGGCCCCGTCTCAGACGGAGAAGCAACATCAGTTCTTCTGCTCATTGTCCTGCGCAGAACTCCTCCATCTTCCCCCCAGAAACCAACTTTTTTTCCTCCTTCCCGTAGTCATTTACATCTCTGAAAATTCAAGCAGCAAAGCAGATTCAAAACGAAACTTTCATGACTAGCCTTAACAAAGTTTGAGTTTTATGTTTTCTTTGAGCTCTACTTCACACGAAATCAACTGTGATGTTATATGACAGCTCTCTTCATACATGGTTTCTAATGTGCTGATGTGTGTGCATGTTACTGAGGGGATAGACTCTGTGTTTAAATTGCTATGTGAATATCTACTACTACTATTCAAGGACTGAAAGAAATATGTGTGATTGCGAAGAATTTTTTTCCTTGCAGATGTGTAGAGGACTGCAGAAAGTCCTCACATATTTTTTTCTCAGTACCCCTCCGAGTGTTGCTAGGCATGCACATGAAAATCAGGGCACTTTCAAATTATTTGGACTGGAAAAGAAGTGAGGCAGAAAACTACAGGACAAACAGTAATTCTGACATCAGATCAGAAACAACCAGATCCTTGGGGTCAAATGTCCTAAGATCTCCACCATCTGCTACTGAGTGTACAACCTCAGATACTTGCTCACAATGTCAAACTCCTCACCTGCAAACAAGGGATACAGATGATTATTTGAGGATTAAATACTTGGCATAGTGTAGGACATCAATATATGTGATAAATACATGGAAAGTTCCTTCTCTTTCTGCAGTCAGCAAGTGTTACTTTTTTAAAAATACTTTTAATGTTTAGTAATCAAATTTGCATTAGATCCTTAAAAACAGAACTTGCATTGAGTACTTAATATACTGGAGCTGTCTTCCTCAGTACTTTAAATGTTCAATTACTTAATGTCTGTAATGATCTATGAGACAGATATTTCTGTTATTTGTACTTTACAAATGAATAAAATGAGGCACCTAGCTAGGAACCTGCTGAAGATCTCACAAGCAGAGATCATAAGCAGAACAACTGGGACTTGAGTCCTGGAACCCGGCAAGGACCCATGCACTCTTATTTTATATGTGAGATGCCGCTTATAGAGGAGGCAGAAATGTGATGGTTGGGAAGGAAGCAAAATACAGAGGATTTCTGACAGATCTAATTTTGGGGAATTGAGAAGTAAAATAGTATATTATTGGAGAAGAATGGAGTGAATCGGCATTATACACGAATCAGAAATGCGTGGAAAAGACCTTGGGTTCTCTCTGAACCCCTCGGGCAAGAAGCCAGTGGGTCTCAGATGATGCCTTGTTGCTCCAGCTAGAAGACTGCCAAGCTCAGCCTTCCACAGGATGAGTGGTAGCTTCCTCCTGGCTTGCAACATCCTATGGGTTTCATCACTCAGATTGCTAGTCAACTGGTACAGGGTCCTTGACATTTTTCTCTCCATAAACAAGCAATACTTTCTAAAAGAAACTGTCAGTGCTAAGCAGCCTGCTTATTTTCTCCTGAGCATATTTCTTCTTCAAATTTACCCTACATGGAGGGATTTAAAATTAGAGGTAGCAAAGGAATGAGTATCAATCTCTGGGAGCGTGAGAAACGGAAGATAGCCTCCATTCTCTGCTTGTTTACTCCAGACACAAAGACTATTTATGAGACCACAATACATCATATTAAAGACTGCCCTGACTTCTCACATGACAGGTAACATCCGTGAAGTCATCCACTATGAGAACTTACCAAGAGTGAAAGGGAATAGGACACTTCTCTTTCACCCCTGAGCAGCTGAAATGAAATGCTTCTGTTAGCGTGTACACGATGAAAACACCTAACATTCGCATATCCCTTTTCTATACAGAAAGCTTTTTCTCTTCTACTGTGATGTCGTTATCTTCAGGACAGGGGGTGCAAATCATTTCCATGTTACAGCTGAGAGAACTTGGACCGTGAGCCTTTTTTAGTTTGACTCAGTAAAATCAAGCTTCAGTACTACAGATCAAGCCTTAGATCATGTGTCGTAAAAGTATCAGGCACTTAATTTAGAACTGTTAATTCTAAGTACGAGCTTAGAGATGGGTCCCAGATAAGTAGGAATCCTGTGTGTGGAATTATAATATTAGCTAAGTAGAGTCGAGATTCATACAAATGATAACTAGTCAGAGCAAATTTTCAGCTTACGTTCTGTTTCCTCTGTCCTGAGAGCAAACCTGCAGGCAGGGTGAGCCAAGCCTAGGAAATTCTTTAATGTAGAGTATTAATTGGATGTTGCTTTACATGATTCTTGCTATCAGCATGATTTTTCCTTCATGGCAGAGTAATTAATAGATTTTATTACCAAAACAATCTGATAGCATTCCAATCAAATCAGAGTAGCAAGGATAACCTGCTTTCCCCAAAACCCAATGTTCTTGAGTTTTGCCCACTACTTTTCCTTTTAGAGTAATTGTAAAGCTTGCCTCTAAATGGACTTTTTATATGAAAACAATCACAAATCTTCTCAGCTAAGTGCCCATTTTGTCCTCTTCACATACATAAATTGAACATGAAGCTAATGTCTATGTTGTGGACACTGCCCTTATGAGGTCATAAGGAGCTGACGGTACTGTCATACTTTGGCTCACTTTGTTTGCCACAGATAAGCATTTTGTCATTAATATGCCATTTCCAAAACCCACTACAGCTAAGGTCTGAGCAATATTGATCTCCTGTACATTAACTTTATTACTGGACATCAGTGAAGACTTCTTTTGTTTAATGATTCATGCCTAGGGACTGGGCATTATACCATTTAATCTTCAAGATTGCACCAAGGATAAGCAATAATTTTGTATACATTTCCCTACTGAATTTTAAGAGATTAACACTGTTTCACAGGAAGAATTGGCCAGGAAAGTAACAAATGATTCATGTTTCATATCAATTAGTTTATCTTGAAATTTTTCATGGTATGCTTTCTCTGTCATCAGCCAAATAATAAACTATCATGGAAACAAAAACTGCATTGCTCACTCATTCATTTTATTTTTACCTTTTGAGTTATCATTCTATATGTAATGATATGTGCATTGTTTATTATGTTTGGAACAAGTATATTTTACTTTTGTTGAAAGAATTTTCACTCTAAAAGCTCCTGAGTGGCTCACTGAGTTTTACTGATAATCACTCAGTACATATTTGGAAGTTGTATGCATCTCAGTTTGACATTATTTTTAAAAGAGAAGTTAAACAAAATACCAGAACTTACTTTTCAATTAAAGCCTCGTCTTCTCTCTGTTTCGTATCCAGACAAGTTTTTCTCATCTGAGTGACGCAGACCACAGGAGTTTTGTAAATTCCCACATTCTATTTTGATATTTTGAAACTCATCCATTAACAAATTGATACTTCTTCTATCGCTTGGTAAACAGAATATAGAGGATTGGTTTCCATTTCTGCATTGAGTGTTTCACTCTGCCACAATTAAATGTCAGAAGACTCAATATAGACGTATCCAAATAACATAGAATCATGTATTTACATTGTTGATTTCATATCATCTGGTTTTGAAACTCTGAATCATTTTTATAGTTTTTTTGTTGTTTTGGTCTTTGTTTTTATTTTGTTTTTGTTCTTTTCTCTTTAAAATAAAAATTTTAAAAATCATGTATTTATATTTTTCAGACTATTCTCAAATATCACTGCCCTGGTTGAAGAAAATGTATGATATGAAAGAACTGGATCTGTACATTATCATTGAATTCTATTTTCTATTCTGATCTTTGCAGTTCTTCACCACTTCACTTATCATAGCCAGCTCCCTGTTCCGTTAACTATCTTGTATCAGATATAGTACGAACCTAAATACTGTAACCAAATTATTCTGATTCAAAACACCTCACTGTCAAATTTGAAAAGCTGGAATGGTGAATCTCATTTAATTTTTCATATATCCTGCTTTGTCTTTTTTGTTTTAAGCCAAGAGCAGAATCAAAGTTAGTGCTTCAACATAGTGATCCTTTTAAATCAGATTGAGGAATTTAATAATTGGCGTGACTGGAAGAGCATCATCTACTTTCCCCTTTTTTGCACACTTTTTACCCAGGGAAGTATTTTCAACTGATTTAAAAGTGCTCAAATTCTACAATTACCTCAGCTTTATTCCTTTTAACCTCTGTTAAATGCAAATTTCCCTTGGCAGAATAATAATTAAGGAGATTAGTACTGATAAGCTCCTAAGAGTATTTCTCCAATAAAGCTTTTCATGAAGGGAAAAGAGAAAATATAATTCAAGGAATAAGATAAATATGGAACAAAGACAGACTTTACCCACTTTACTTTCTTGCTAAGGTCAGCTAATCAGCTAAAACACACAGCCCTAAAGGGAAGAGCTTGTTTCCTGTGGATTGTGAGGCAAAGGAGATGGTTCCCAATTACATAGGCATAGCATGAGCTGGAACTTCTCACTTACTACATTAAAAATCACCATACTCACATAAAAGACCACATACTTTCAGAACCTCAGAAAATACTGCTTCCAAAACTATGTATCTAATGATTTAAAATATGTGGATATCAACCTAATTTTGAACTACACACAGAAACCCACACCTACTGACATGTACACACACACTTAGAATCATCATTGAATGTCATTTTAAAATTTTTCTAGCATGAAATGTAATATGATGATATTTGGGTATATCTATCATGAGATTGCTTTTAAAGGGAGTTGATAATACAGTATAACATTAAAAAACTAAAAGGACATGGCAAATATATATTTATCCAGGGTCTGGCAGTAGATACATATTTATCTAGTGCAGTCTAAGGGAACAAACAGCATTCTCCAAGTTGGTTCAAATCTCATCAGTTAGAGTCCATTATTTTCTGGTCAAATATACTTCAGCACATAATTTTCATTGACTAAGCACTAATCATCCTTCACTTCTTCCTAACCAAGAGTAACACTAATTTTTGAGAGAAGGGCAATAAATACAGTCACAAGATATGAATAGGCCAAACACATATTTTTAAAAATTACATGTGCATAAATTGTTAAGTATAGCAATTGAACTCCAAGGTATTTAACCAAGATGAATGAATACATGTCTACAAATGCTTGTTCATCAATATATATAGATACTTTATTCATGAAAGTAATTCAGGGGCTGGGGATTTAGCTCAGCGGCAAAAGTGCCTGCCTGGCATGTGCAAGGTCGTGAGTTCGGTTCCCGGTACCAGAGAAAAACCAAAAAAAAAAAGAAAGTAATTCAAAAAGTCCATCAAGTAGTAGTATGATTATTACTTAGTAAGATTGTGGCTTAGCATTATTGTGATCTACTATACAAAAATACAAAAGTAATATAAATGCAATTAGGTCCATCCATCTCAAAATCGTTCTGTTGAATGAAAGAAACAAAACACAGTAGACTACATATTGTGGATGTGATGGGACACAGGGCCAGTAGATGGCATACAGAAAAGCGTAGCCCTTGTGGGGTGTGGAGTGGACCTCAGGATGCCTTTTGCTCTCATACTAAATAAATTCATCCAAAAAGAGGACAAAATGAAGCCAGTCCCTATTGGCTTGAATTTCCCTGACAAGAGAGCTTGTGACAAAGATTTACTTGTAGACAGATTATTTGGTAAATAACACTAAAACTCAGAAAAAAAAGAAAATGTGTTGTTTACCCTCAGTGGAGTACTACTGTGCCATAAAGATGAACTTGAGGTATTTTTTGGAAGATGGATGCACCTTGAGGTCAGAATGTTAAGTGAAATAAATCGAGCATACAAACTTAAATATTGCATGGTTCTCTTATATGAGAAATCCATATCATATGGAACAAAGTAAAAGAAAGATAGTAGGAAATACAGAGATAGATCTTCCTCAGAGGGAGAGCGGGGAGGAGAAGCAGGGAAAAAAAATGGAAAAGGAGTGAAGATGTGTCATGCACACAGACCGACTCCACGTGGGAATGCGAACATTATGCACTGCAAACATGCAGTACTAAAAATAAATTTCTGCAGAAGGAAGTCAGACACAGGGATGGGGGGAGAAATTAGAATAAATAGATGTGTCTTGTAAAGAAGAAGAAGGAAAAAGAGGAGGAGGAGGAGAAAAAGAAAGAAGAAGAGGAAGAAGAAGAGGAAGAAGAAGAGGAAGAAGATGAGAAAGGAAGAAGAAAAAGAGGAGGAAGAAGAGAGAGAAGAGCGAGGAGGAGGAGGTGATATAGGAAGGTATACAGAGGAAATATATTGGAAGTATATTGGATTTCTTTTTCACATTGTTTCTCACATTCAGGGAGGAGCTAGGTGCAAATGACCCATATCTTCCAAACAAGCCCTACCTCCTAATATGCTGAATACAGCATATTCAGCTAGAAACTTCTTGATCATTGAGTCCAGTGATGACTTCAGTGACCCCAGAACCCAATCATTTTCCAGAATCATTTCCCATCTCTGAGGACATGAGACTTTGGGGGGACATCTTACATCTAAACATAATATTTAGATCTAAACATGACATCATGTCTCCCAAAAGGTTCATTATGCAAAAATGCTTTTGATACATCTGTAAAAGACATCAAAGTCCTAACAGTTCCAGCACTACTAAAACATACAACTCCAAAGACTCCCCTAGAGTAAATTCTTAGCTATGAGTCCCTATGAAAGTCAAGAATTTTATAGTCAGACCTCTCATATTTAGGTCATTGGTCCACTTAAAGTTCCACTGCTTATCACATAAGAGAATGGTCTAATTTCTTTCAGCAACAATTGATAAATAGTCCATCCTTTCCCCATTACATACTCTTGGCACCTTTGCCAAAAATCAATAGGCCATTGATGTTTGAATTTACTTCTGGGCTATTCATTTCATTCTATTGCTCTCTCTGGTCTATCCTATGCTCATGTCATATTGCTTTAATTGCTAAAGTTTTACAGTTAATTACTAAAGTTTTATAGCTTTATAGTTAAATTACTAAAGTTTCAAACTTTATAGGAAGTATGTTAGATTTCTTTTTAACATTTTTTTTTCCTATTCAGGGCCCATTCGATTTCCCTAGGAATTTGAGAACTAGCTTTTCTACCACAGGTTACTGAAATTTTAATAGTGATTCTGTTGAATTGGTAACTTGTTTTGATAGTATAACCATTTTAAAAATACAGTCTTTCATGCCATTAACATGGAATATCTTTCCATTTGATTAGTTCTTCTTTAATTTCTTCCAATATTTGTTGGTTTTATTGTTTGGTATGTAAACACTTGCTTAAATTTATCCCTAGGTATTTCATTATTTTGGATTTTATTTTTATTACTTGCTTCCTACTGGTACAAAATACCTGACACCCACAAGTTAAAGGATGAGAGGTTTATTTTTGTCTCACAATTTGTAGAGGTTTCAGTACATAATTAGCTGGCTCCAAGCCAGAGACGCATGGCAAAGAGGCATAATGGCAGAGAAAAAGTGCTTGGCAAGTTAGGTAGCAAGCAGAGAGAGAGGGCAAGAGAGAAGCAAAGATTAGATAGATAGATAGGTAGATAGATAGATAGATGAAAGTTAGATAGATGATAGATAGATGATTGATAGATAGATAGATAGATAGATAGATGATAGATAAACAATCTTCCAAGCCATACCAACAATGATCCATCTCTTCCTGCCAGGCCTCACTTCTCAACATCACACCCAGCTATAACACCACACTCACCCAGCTATAACATCTCACCCACCCATCCATCAGTGGACTAACCCAGTATCACACACCCATGACACAATCACCTCCAAAACCCCCATCTATGAGTGCATGAGGCTTTGGGGAACATTATAGATATATACCATAACAGATGTTATTTCACATTGTATGCTTTCCTTTTTTAAAATTTATTTATTTATTTATTTACTTACTTATTTACTTATTTATGTATTTATTTATTTTTTTGTTGAACCGGGAATTGAACTCAGGACCTTACACTTGGCAGGCAGGAACCTTGCTGCTGAGCTGTGTTCCCAGCCTGGAATTGTTTCTTAACTTCTTGTTTAGATTGCTTTTTGAGGGTATGTAGAAATATAAATAAAGTTGTGATATAATGGTTTTAGCTAATAAGGAAGGATGCTTCCACAAGAAAATACAATAGTGACTATAGATTATACTGAACTGGATGTTAAGACCATCACCTGGCCACTGTGAACACTGCATATGACTGAATCAAAAGACTAAAGGGGAGTTACTATGCTGAGTGGGAAATCCAACTAGAACTCCATCATGGAGATAACAAAGAGTGTATAGTTATACAGAAGATCCTTCCGAGTGTTTCCTGCAATTATATTCATGAAAGACATATGGTTTTCCATAATTTTCTTTTCTAATAGTGGTTTTGCCTGGTTTTTGTATCAAGGTTATATTTATTTCATAAAATGATGTAACAGTGTTTCATCTTGTGCAATTTCCTAATTTGTGTGACACTGGTAATACTTCTCTCAACTGGTAGAATTCCTTAGTAAAGTCCACTGCACCATAAATTTTTTAAATGAAATTAAGCTCTACACTATAACTTAAATTTGTTTATTAGGTAGGTAGAAAACTAAATCTCTCCATATTTTTGAATAAACTTACATAATTTTGGTCTTTTAAGAAATTTTTTAAAGTTTTTGGTATAATGTTAGATGTAATTTGATTTATCCTGTAACATTTGTCTGGGCCAGAAATGATAATTCATTTTTTCTCTCAGTATTGATAATAGGAATTCTCATACTACTGGAAGGACTTATATCTAGAACATATGAAGAACTGAAAAAAATCAGAGCCCCAAATTTAAAGACCCAGTTGAAAAATGGGCATCTAAGATGAGTGCACACTTCTCAGATGAAGTACAATTGGCACATAAATATTTGAGAAAACATTAATAACTTTTCATTTGGGAGAAGCAAATTAAAACAATGCTGAAATTCCATCTTACTCCTGAAAGAATGGCTATTATCAAGAAATCAAACAATAACAAATGCTGATGAGGCTGTGGGGAAAAAGGAACCCTTCTGCACTGTTGGTGGGAGTGTTGACTGGTGTAATCACTGTGGAAATCAAAACAGTACAGCACTAGTATAAAAACATGCACATAGTGGAACAGATTGGAAGGTCGGACATAAATATCATCAGTTTTTAAAAGAAGCATCAAGAGGATACACCTAGGAAAGCTAAATCTTCTCAAAATGGACTGGCACAACTGAATTTCCATGTGCAAAAGAAGCACAATTAAACTTATTCTGTATCATATGCAGAAATCAACTTAAAATAGATGAAAGGCCTAAAAGTAGAAGCTACAAAGCTCCTATAGGAGAACAGGGGAGTGCTACTGTACACTGACACTGGCAGTGAGGCTTTGGATATTGCACCAAAAGTTCTAGCCAGAAAAGCAAAGGAAAAAACAGTGGGGCTGCAGTACACTAAAAAGATTGTGCAGAGCAAAAGAAATAGTCAACAAAAGGAAATGACAGTGTATGGACTAGGAAAATATTTCTAAACCATATCTCTGATTGCTGTTGTATGCAAAAATCATCAAGAAAATATACAACTTAATAGTAAAACAAGTGCCTAATTGAAAACTCGGCAAAAGGGCTGGGACTTTAGCTCAGTGGCACAGCGCCTGCCTGGCAAGCGCAAGGTCGTGAGTTCGATTCCCGGTACCAGAAAAAAACGAAAAAAAAAAAAAGGGTTAAAGACTTGATTAAATATTTCTTCAAAGATGAAATAAAAATGGCCAGCGGGCACATGAAAAGATGATCAGCATCGCTCATCATTAGGAAAAGGCAAATGGAAACAGCTATGAGTCATTACTTCACGTTGATTAGCTGGCTATTATCAGAAAAGTGAAAATATATCATGTGTAGGTGAGAGTATGGAAACAGGGAACTTTTGAGCACTGGTAGTGGAAATGCAGATTGATACTACCACTCTGAGAAGCAATACGGAAAGTTCAAAAGAATTGAAAAATAGAAGTAACCTATGACTCAGCAATGGATTCTTTTGGGCAGATTCCCAAAGAAAATGAAATCACCACCCTGTAAACACATCTGCATTCCCACGTTCGTTGCAGCATAGTTCACAACAGCCAGGATAGGCAACAAAAAACAAACAAACAAACAAACAAAAAAGAAAACCTGAAGCATCTATCAATAGAAGAATAGATAAAGATACAGTGGTACAGATTTATGAGGAAATATTACCTGGCCGTAAAAATAATGAATTTTTACCATTTGCTACAACCCATAAGAAGTATGCATTTACATTTAGTTGTGTTTCTTAAACTTTCTTTAGAGTTAATTTTTAAATAACAGAGGAACTATTCGTTTGTTTTTCAGAAAAACATGAAACCATTGAAATAGATTTTATTAGTTTCTGTACATCAGTACATCATGAGACCATGTATTGAAGAAGACAGCCTTTCACAAGTCAAAGCAAAAATGCTCAGCAAGCAGAAACAATAGCGTCTTCTGGGAGGGTTGCTCTGCATGTTCAGAAGAAGCTGGGGGCACTCCCTGAGCAGCATATTATGAGATACACAAACACTGCAGAAGTTTAAACTTGGTATAAGCCGGGTGTAGTGGCGCATGCCTGTAGTCCCAGCACTTGGGAGGCTGAGGCAGGAGGATCGTTGCAAGTTCAAGACCAGCCTGGGCTACAAAGTGAGCTCACGGCTGGCCTGAGCTGCACAGCGAGACCTTGTCTCAACAAGACCAAAAAAAAAAAACCAACAAAAAAACTTGGTATATTAAGTAGAAAATTTTAAAGTGCGCATTGTATGCAAATCTCCACATTTTCAAATGCACTGCAATTCAGTGATAGCAAGGATAAAAACATCCCTTTTCACAAAATTCCACAATGATAGAGCAAATGAATACATTAGATTCTTATTGTTGATGTATCAAGCAAGCACAAATTCAGTGACTTAAAACAATACAAAAATATTACCTCACTATTTAAAAGACCACAACTGGTCTCAGTGGGCTAATGAAGGTGTTAGAGGGCTGAATGCCTCCAGGGGCTCTAGGAAAGAGACAGTCTCCCTGTGCTGTCCAGCTTTAGGAGGCCACTCCCTTCCCTCATGGGCCACCTTCTGTCTTTAATAAAAGCCACAACCAGGTCATTCAGACTCCTGATCCTCTTCTTCTGACTCTCCTATGTCCATTTTCCATGAATACAAACTATCATGATTTCACTGAGCCTACCCAGGTAATCCAAGAAAATCTCTCCATCTCAAATCTACCATTTAATAGCATCTGCTAAATTCCTCTGGCTAGGAAATGACACACTAACAAAGGTTTCAGGGATTAGGACATGGACATCTTTGGAAAGCTGTTCCTGTACCTACCACGGTAAACCTTTCTTTCCCATTTAGAAAGCTACAAATGAAACCCTTCTTCAAGTTAGGAGTCATACTTCTGAGTTCCCTGTCTTCACTGAGGATTTAGATTTTCAGTGTCTTAGGAGAAGCTTTACCTGCCAGGTGATTGAATAATATGCATAATAGTAGGTGAGTTTAAGAACTGAGGGACAGGGCCGGGATATAGCTCAGTGGCATAAGCACCTGCCCAGCAAGCTGAAGGTCCTGAGTTCAATCCCCGGTACAAAAAAAAAAGAACTAAGGGACATTATTTTAGAGTTTTTATTGTATGTGACTTACACAAACACAGAACGATTTTGTCT
The DNA here is from genome assembly GCF_000276665.1 of Chinchilla lanigera. NCBI lineage: Eukaryota > Metazoa > Chordata > Mammalia > Rodentia > Chinchillidae > Chinchilla > Chinchilla lanigera. The sequence continues at coordinate 6,447,147 of NW_004955479.1, read as the reverse complement.
CACAGCTACTATATCCATCAACTCAATTTTATCACTTTATTTTTCTAAACAAAAGAATGTTTTGTAAATCACACACATCTGTCATCTCATTTGTTGCTGTAAGAGTCATCCTGTCTTAAGAACAAGTGTTTAGAGCACAAAGTGATACATTTTGTCTTTTCAATAACTTGTCTCTGCCTTGTATTTTCTCATCTTGCAGCAAAATTTTAGAGGTGGCAGTGTTTGCCGATGAACTATTATGAATTTGAAAAAGTTTAACACATCAAGAAAAGAAGCCTCTGTTTCCTTTGTAATTCACTGAGTCCATTTTTCATATCAGACAAATGCTGTTTGACCATGTGAGATCTAATAAAAGCCAATGCCAATTTTGTTAAATTCTCCCTCTGCTTCATCTGTGTACGGGTCATTACACATCTTCAGCACATCATGTATGGTAGACATTAGAGCCAGACCTGGTTCATCTAAATCAATTTATAATTTATGTAGTTCACTTATGGGTTTACACTGTCAATGTTTCATAATATGATCCAAGAATACTGCTATTTAACAAACTCAGACAATTACAGTTCTGCTCAAAATATTGCCTTTGTTTATTGTCAACCTCATTGCAGACTAGGATCTCACGTTTTTATATTCTGATTGAAGTCACTTCACATAAATCACAGGTACAGATGATTTGGGTCTCGCTCACTAGGCATAGTCTGTGATCAGCAAACAGGGGCTGCAGCAGAACGGCAGACTCAGGAATGCAGTGCCCCAAGCAGTGTGTTCTGAGGAAACAGTACAGACAGAATAGTGAGATTATTGTAGTGTTTTCATAATATTATTTTATGAGACTTTAGATGGATCTGACCTCCTCTAAATGCCCTTCTAGAATGAGTTTTAGTTGTATTCAGATGTCCAAACGAGATCCTTCTGATTGCAGAGATTGCTGCACAGGGCTAGTGTAAAGAATAAATTCCTGATGTGAAAACAATGTGTTTTTAGGGGATGTGATTCTCTAACTTGCCCAGGCATGGTTATTTGGCTCCCCGTTTTATAGGGATATTGTTCTTGTCGGTGAACAATGGGCTAAGATTCAGTACGTGCAACGTGGTACTAGTGAAATTCAAAAGGGAGCTTACAGCGATTGTTGAAACCGGAGCAGGGGCTGAGGTTCTATTCTGCTACTCTTAAACCCATGCTGCCGGCTGTTTCTGCCTATTCTCCTTTGGAATGTGTTCTTACACACAATCCTGAGCGTCACCTGCCCTACTCTTGGTTTCCATCTGGTTCAGGATTCACTGCTTACTCTCCTCAGTGTAGACCATTTCGGTCACCCTTTAGTCTTAGGTCTGTGGATCTACTTTTCGCTCTTGGTTTATAGCATATTCTACCAAGCACATGAACTCCACAGCGCACATCACCCATGACGTCACGTTTTCAGTGATGCCCCAAAACTCCGGGTATCAAATTATCCTGGTGGATCCTTGTCCAAATGCGGACTTCTAAGCCTCACGTTTCGACATGGGATGGTGGGCTGGGGATTTAGCTCAGTGGCACAGAGCCTGCCTGGCAAGCACGAGGTCATGAGTTCAATTCCCTGGAACTGGAAAAAAAAAAAAAGAAAAATGAAAGAAATCCAAATGGACTGGGGGTATAGTTCAGTGGCACAAGTGCCTGTCTGGAAAGTGCAGGTCCTGAGTTCAAATCCCAGTACCAAAAAAAAAAAAGAGACACATGGGATGACACATACATAGCGAGGGTTCCCAAGAGATTATTTTCACAATACATTTGCATGACCACTTTAGTTTGTCTACAAAATTACTAGAAACAGGTAAATCACGGACCTTTCCCCCGACCCACAGTTTTTCAATTGAGTCTTTAGGTAAGTTAATTCATATAAAAGTAAATGAGAGTTTTGAGAGCAAAGTATTTTGCACAGCCACTTTGTAAGCAAGGTAAAAAGTTAGAATCAGAATTAGATTATATACAATTAGATAATGCTACTACTAAATATTTAATTGTGGTGCTAAGACTTATCTGAAACATTGATGAAAACAGCACGTCTCATCCCATGTTACTCATCACTGAAGTACAAATTAAATATATGCACATAAATTCCCAGGGTCACTTACTAGGCTAGAACAACCTCCCACTCACCAGGGCAATGGCTGCAAAATAGTAAAATCTAAGAAACATCAGTGACACCCTTTGCGAACCCTTCATAGGTATTGCAAGGAAATTAACACAGTTTCGATCTAATAACAACTATATTTCAGACTCTGTAGAAATGTCTCACTATGGATTATCTTTATCAAAACCGTGACAAAGATGTGGAGTCAATATTCTTTCTTTATAAACTTGATTTCTGAGTGTTACTGTGATTATTAATGCATCTGTTTAGCTTCACTGTACTTTTCAAAGGAAACCAGAAACAGTTATCAGATAAAAGATTCATATCAACCTTCATGAAGTTATAAGGATCCTGATTGACTATGGAGGCATTATTATAAATAAATCTTATGTTTCTCAATAAATTACTAAAATGATAGCTTATGAATGGAAGTATAGAAATGGTTTGAGAAATTGCTGTAATACTTTGACCTAAGCAAGAAGAAAATCACTGAAAAAGTTTAACAGTATAGTTCTACTTCAACCAAATGCGTTGAAGTAGAAGCCATCGGCAGGTGACCACACTGCTGATTCAGCATTAGGGAATGCAATAGGACAGAAAATAGGAAATGACAAGCTAATTGTTCGTTCATTTGATGGCCTTGACAAAGGGAATCTACAAATATATAAGTGAGTCTTACAACTAAGTTAAAAGAAATTTACACTAGAATTCTCAATATTCCAAATTGGATAATCAGAGAACCACATTTTTTTCAACTTTAAGGCATAGAAACATACATATATAATAAAGAGGTGGCAGGTTTTCTTTCACTCTCATAGCTTTGTTAACCAACACAATAGTATCTAAATTTTCATTAGAGACATTTCTTTGCTCTGTGTTTCAACTATAGACTTTATAAATTTAGTCATCAGATTAAGACTACTGAGGGGGCTGGGGATAAAGCTCAGTGGTACAAGCACCTGCCTGGCAGGTGCAAGGTCCTGAGTTCAATTCTCAGTACCAAAAAAAGAAAAAAATGACTATTGAGGGACACTCCTTTGTGGTTCAAATTCAGTAAGTCAACTAGACAAATAAAAAGGAAAAACAGCAAAGCTGGGAATGCACCTGAAATAATTATATCTAACCATGTATTTAAAATAATGTGGTCTTCTACCTGGCAAAATGCATTTTATTTGTGATTATACACGAGAGATATTTCATATGTAGCACAAAACAGTTTTCAAACTCTTCTAATTAAGGCAAATGCCTGAGGTTATTATCACAAAAACTCACACTTGCATTAAACAAGGGCCATTGCATACAATGTATTTATGGATGTATAAAGTCTATGTATGAGGCTTTTGTTTCTTATCCATACCATTTCCTCATTCTTATGTAGCCCAGGCTGGCCTCAAACTCATAATGACCCTCTTGCCTCAGCCTCCATAGTGCTGGGATTACAGGCATGCACCATCACGCCTGGCTCATTTCCTCATTGTTAAGAATTTTATATCACACAATGAAATCACAAATACAGAGAAAGCCTTACTTATGATCAAATATCTATGAAATGATTGAGTACAATGACATTTAATATTTTTAGATTTTTATTGACTCTGCTGGAATCATATCTTTATGCCTTAAATATTAATCAAAATAGTTTCTTTAAAGGAAAAGTTTTCAAAATATTTGACTCAATTTTACAGTAAGCAAAATTATGGGTACCCCATTCTTCTTTCTTTGTGTTTAAAAAATTAACCTATCTGTTGTATAATTATGAGAAAATACATTTAATAATTGACTGATTGATAGATTGAATGAACTTGTTTCTGAGTTGTATAACCTGGTAAATTATACTCCTATGCCATTTGCAATAATTTTAATCATAATTAAAAATTACTCCGCTTTAATTAAAAAAGTATTTTAAGTGGAATTAGAAAGATGTGCCACTTTTTCTTCTAAATGTATCAAAAAATTCATTATGCAAATTTTAAAACTGCCACATCTCTTTTCCTGCTTACCAAAGCTAACCCCACTGAATGTGATGACTTCCAAGAGTTTTGTACTTTTCTATCAATTTTTTTCTTTTACATTTTTAAATTCTTTATGAGAATTAGTAACTGATGGAATGTGAGTGATAAATTTTCATTTGGCAAATAAACTTATGCTCACCAACAGTCTGGCCAAAGCAGTGATTCTATCTTCAAAGGATCTTACTCATTTCATGATGCTTTTCCTATTCAATCTTCTCTCATCTTGGCTGATTGCATCCTAGACTTCAATTTTGTTCATTCCCAGTCACATCTTTATTAACTCTTACTTTGGCTGATGTAAGTTGCATTTTAACCTGTATTAGTTTCGTCTCTTGCCTACCACCTCAGGACTGTTTGTATTCTCAACTTATAAAACAGAAGCTAAACAGTTTCTTTAAAAAAGTAGAAGCTGAAAAAGCCTTGAGAATAATCTTCTGCTATGGTTGCTGAGAGGTCTGCCAAATGCTAAGTTCTACCATAAAAATGGGAGAGTAAGTGTGTTGATATCATTCAGAAATACATACAGGTATTTCCATGGCTTTTTCATATCTTGCCATAATAATTTCATGTCCCTCTCTCACCATGATAATGCAAAGTATCATTTATTCTTTTATTTTTTCTTGTTCCTGTACTCTGTTCTCTTGTTGTTCCAGGACTCAGACCCATGACCTGTACATCCTAGGCGTGTGCTGTACCACTGAGCTACATCTCCAGCCCTGATTTTGTTTTCCTTTCCTATCCAAATTCTTTTGTGTGTTCCCTGGCAGTAGGGCTGAAGAGTTTCTGACCTTGCTTTAATAATACAGTATATCCTATCATTAACTATTCTGCCATCCTATTCTAAGTAATCAAATAGATATTTTCATGTTTTCACTGAAATTGTGAGAAATGCAAAACACCCCTGTCACTATTTGGTGTATTCTTTGATTTCCAGTAGGCATAGCCAGTGTTAGGTCATTTTGCATACATAGAAACTAATGTATTATCTTGAGATATAGAAAGCATACCACTCACTTAAGGAAAGTATACATGACATCTTAAATCCAAGAAGATCTAACCTCTCACCAAAAGAGGCACTCCCTTAATTCCCCCTCAATGGTGAATTAGATAATGCTCTATTTTAGAAAAAAGGAAATGAAAAGATTAAGACAACGATAGCAGTCTATTGACATATGCACATCAAATAACCTCATTTCTTCACAATTTTGAAAAGAGAAGAAAAGTCTTACTTTGACCTCCTAAGAATCCATTTCATTGTTACTCAATTACTTAAAAAGAGATTAGGATGATCTAATATAAAAATTATCCCAAACTCTACAATTTAGAACCATGAAAGATGTGAGTACTGATATAACGCTATATTTAAATAAAAACATCTGCCAGTAAAATCGTTTTCATGCATTGGAAACATGTTTCATCATCTCACATATGTGGTGGAGAGAGGAACTGAAGAAGTTTGGCAGTAACTGCAGGGTCTCCATAAGATAAATCTGTTTTTCTCTGCTCTCCCTACAATGTCTTCCTATATTCCAGATGTTTGTGATTTTGTTTGTTCATTCTTCCTGAGGAAAGTAGCTTTCTTGTGCACACGGTATTATTTTGAAGATCCTTTTCTTTCTTCATTGGTCACAAACACCCACATCAATGTGACATTAGAGCCTTCTGATTGCATTTTGTGGGCCATTAAAATGAAGTAATCAGGGAAAACTGGCTGCAAGTGCAAAAGAAGTGCTGAAAATCATAAGCAACTAATCTTTTTGCTATTTGAAGCGACTATAAAAGATAATGTATATGTCAGCAGACAATTAGATCAGCAGTGCAAAGAAAAAAAATGCAGTATGGGAATGAAGTTCAACATAAAGCAATTACTTAAGAAAACAAAAAGGAAAACAAACTGAGTTGGTACTTGGGAAATATGCTCTATGCATGTAAGGTTGGCTGGATGAAATGCAATCCTTTTCAAAGTTTTCAAACTGATGATTAAACTTAAAGTGTATGATTATTTGTACGTATGAGCATTCATTTCATAAGGAAGCTACTGGGAAACAGCTTGACTTCTAAGTGATAAGAACTATTTACATAATCAAAATATTCCAGGATGTTGAGTGTTCCAGAATTTATATAAACTCTCATTGTATTTGTCTCTGGACATTGGACTCAGTGTTAGAATACTGACTATAGATACAGTTACAAATGATAATAAACAACAAGGACTGTTTCTTTTAATGTTTTTAATTTCATTATCTTGAATGTTTAGAGAGTGAGCTTGTAGCCATCAACATGGTAGGAAAAAACTAAGACAGTAGACAACTAAAAGTCAACATTTTGGATCCTTGTGTTTAGAAAAGCATCTTGGGAGCAATCTTGAGGTTCACTCTGCCTGTGGAGTGTGTTGGTAAATGTCCCTACACACGTCTACCATCCCCATGCAATCAATAAAGCTAAGTTTCACAATCGGAAGAATTCGGTTTCACAGGCTGTGAAGTAGAAGTGTTCCATAAACGAAATGCATTTCTGGCCTATGTTTTCAGAGTCAGGGAGTGGATGATTGATGACAAAATGAACTAACAATTGGAAAGTAAGTACATATAATGGCAAGACTTGGGTCAGGCTATGTTTCTCACCAATGTGTAACTGCCTGGGGATAATACAGAAATCGCCTTTTGCTTGATAGTATAAATTTTAAATCAACCTCCCTCCGTTAATCAGAAGCAGAAAAGCAGGTTTTGTTCCTGCCACGGCCTTTCTGTTTGTTATTAACTTTGCCCACTGAATTTATGATTTATTTATTGTTTAATAACCAACTTGTACAGCATACAGCAATAGATGAGCTCTGATTTAGGCTTCAGGATATTTTTAAACTTCTGTAGAGGATTGAATGGCCCTTGGAAACTCTTGTATTTTGAAAATCATCCACAAATGTTTGTTGAAACAACCAGCTGCATTTAGAAAACATGCATGGAAAGACAAACTTGTGATAATATCTGCCTTTGTGCAGAAAATACAATCAACAAAAACTAACAGGGGTATAGTTCATACAGTAGAATGTTTCTACACTATACACCTGCCTGCATTCTCCTACTCCTGCCAGGCGTGTCATTTTACATTGCTTAATAAATTTCTATGACATGTATTAAGGAATGTAATAACCATGCTCATAGTTAGACTTTCCTTCTGTAGATGTCTTCCAAGGGGGGTAGTACGGAAAACTACGATTTTCTCCTGCCACAGTCCAACCTGTAACCTTAGCTGCTTGTTCCCTCAGATCCTCCAGAATCTGTTCAGAATCACCAGGGCTGAACTCATCGTCACTTTTACCTTCTTTATTATCAGTCTCCACAAGGATCTGAGGTCTCCATGTTACTTTTCATTTCCCAGATTCCAGTGTTCCAACTCCCTTTTTCTACCTACTTTTCCCCTCCCCAAGCCCAAAAACATTTCCACTTCTGTTTCTAAAACTGATCATATCTTCACATATTTCTGTAAGTACTCTTGTCACAATTTTTCTGTTCTTCTCTGCTTCAGCTCCCACCGCACTCATTCAATTGTTGTGTGTCCCTCATCTCCTCCAACTGTGAGAGCTGGAGACATAGCAAGCGTTCTCCTTATTTGAACCATCAATTCCAACTTCTCTCTCTAAAGACTGTTACTCTAGATGGTAATATTCTCTGTGAATATTCTCCTTATTCCCTGAACATTTTACAACAAAGTCACTACTACTATCCTCAAAACTACTCTTTCATTATTTTTGGTAGCCATTTCACAATTTCCTTCACATGTTTGAAGTGACTGTAAAAGATAACGTGCAAGTCAGCAGACAATTAGACCAGCAGTACAAAGAAAAAAAAATGCAGTACAGGAATGAAGTTCAATATAAAGTAATTATTAAAAAAGAAAAACAAACGGTACATTGGAAGTATTTGCCATGCATCAAAGTTTGGCTGGATGAAATGCAATCCTTTTCAAATGTTTCAAACAGATGGGCAAATTGAAAATATGCAAATTATTTATAATATTTTAAAAATTAGCAGTCATTGTACAAGGAAGCTACGTAGAAGCAACCTGACTTCTAAATGACAGGAACTATTTATATAATTAAAATAGTCCACCGTTTCTCAGGACGCTGAGTGCTCCAGAATTTATATAAACTCTCACTTTACTTGTCTGTGGCCTTTGGGGATCACTGTTGCAATGACTCATCACTCAGATAATTTGTCCTGCACTCCACCACAGCAACTGGCTTTACCTTCATACTATGTACTGATTTTCTAATGAATGTAACTTACTCATAACCTAAGTTGTAAACCTGTCATTCTCCAATCACAACTGCTTTCTTTTTAGCTCAGGCTGCTTCATTCTCTATGTCTTGTAGCTGACTGAGAGATGAAGTTCACTTATCTCACTAAATTTCCAAGGCACTCACCACTGGCTTATGAGCACATGAGGCCCTCAGGAGACACTCAGATATGAATCAGAGCAGAGTTCTCGAAAATTCTTTTAAATCTTACTCCTGGCAAAACCTTTTCCATACCTATTAATAACAATTCTTTAATTTCATAACGAAACTCTTTGATCCAGCTCTGACCACCTTTCAATCTGTTTTCCAGGGGTCAATTTTTCTTTTACAATATCTGACATATACTGTTTCCACATTTATCACAATTGTCTCATAGTATCTAATTTTCGTCAGACTAAACTATCCTACAAGGCCTCACTTGGCCTCACTCAGCTGCCAGAGTTCAACACTCTCTCAGTGATCAATAGAATGAGATGACAGAAAATCACTATGGATGGAGCAGATCTGAACAACATTATTGAGTGACCTGACCTAATTGACATGTATAGAACACTGCACCCAACAACAACAGAATATTCATTCTTTTCATGTTCACACTGAGTGTTCACCAAGATAGACTTTATTCTGGACTGTAAAACAAACCTTCAAAAATTTTAAAGACCTTGAATAACCCAGAGTATATTCTTAGGTCATAGTAGATTTTAACTAGAAATCAGTAACAGTAAACTATCTACAAAATTTCTAAGTATTTGAAAATTAATGTATTTCCAAGTCAAGAATGTGGCATACCCCTGTAATCTGGAGGATGTAGCAAGAAGTGTATGAGTTCAAAGCTGGCCTGGGAAATATGGTAAAACATCAATCATTTCAAAGCAAAGAAACAAAAATACATATTTCTAAATGACTCAAAAGGAGCTTGCATTACATATTAGAAAAGATTTCAAATTAAATGAAAAATTAATATAGCAATTTGGGGATGGTGCAGCTAAAGGAGAATTAAAAGGAAATTGACAGAATTAAATGTTTATATTAGAAACATAAAAGATCTCTAGTAAATGATCTAAGCTTCTTCTGTGAGCAACTTGAAAAAGAACAATTTTAAGTTAAGAAAATCAAGAGCATGAAAAAGAATAGAAATGAATGAAAATTACAGAAAAATTATATGGAAAGTCAGTGAATGTGAAGGATTGTTTGAGAAATGTGAATAAAATAAATAACTCTGAAAGCTGATAAGACCTGGGGAGTAGTAAGGTTTCAAGTTAAAGAGGATCTGTACTTCTAAATCTATAAAGAGAGAACATTTACCTGTTAAAAAGTAAAGAATAAAAAAACTGCTCAGTTCAAGACTTTATGCCTTTTATGTTGTTACCAAAGCTAAGCTATGCTTTATCAAATATTAATGGCCAACCCAGTACCTAAGCAAGCATCTCATCAACCTACAGTGAAGTTTAACAGTCAGCTTGTCAAATTCTACACGAAATGTCACTCACCATTTAGTGCCCACTCTTAGGTCTAAATGCACAACAAGCAGACACAAAATCTAAGGAAAACTTCCGAACCCGTTGAAAGACAACTAGCAGGCATAAAGAACAATTGGCAAGGGGAAAATAAGGCAGCTATTAACACAAGCAGGAAAAGCAAAAATATGAGAAATAAGAAGCAATCAGGGAATTACAGGATTTCCATGAGCAATATGTACAAAGTCACAATCATATAAGAAATAAATACTGCTTTGACAAAGAATTGTACAGTAACCCAATTGTATCAGGTGAAAGAGAGAGGTGAGAGTGGGGAGTGGATAAAGAGTACAAGAACTCTCATCTTCCAAATCCAATTGCATATTGTCTTATATTTTTAAATAAAGAGATATTGGTCAAGTATTCTACTTATATATCAGAAGCAAACATGAAGCAGCAGTTAGCATAAGAAATGCCAGTCTCCACAGATGCTGGGTGAGAAGGTGGCACAGGGTGAGTGAAGCTTTGTGATTCTAAGACTTTCAGGCCTTTAGAATTCTTTAAATTGAGCCACATATAACAGAAAAATTTAAAATAAATTTAAAAATTTAAATGTTATTTTATTTTTCTTCTTGTTTAATTCAACTTGCTTGTATTACTTATTATTTGAATTAGTCAATTCAACAATTCTGTACTCTTTGGCTATCCCATTCTACTTGCTAAATTTTGTAGCTTACTCGCAGTGAGATAGAAAAAATGATGCTAGGAGGAAAGGAGACAAGAAAAATCATAATTTTATAACTACTTTTAAGAAAAGCTTAACTTCAGGACACCAAGTCATCAAGATTTTCCATATTTGTACCTCCTAGGCTTATCCGTACTCCCAAACCTTGTTTACGCTCCCCAAACTTGTTTGTTTTTCTCTTCCAGAATATTCACACCCAAATCCCTTAAATCTATAAATTGATGTAGCTGATAAAGTGTAGTAACCTGACTAAGATTATCAAAGAGATTAAAAGAGTTTGAAGAAAGATTTTAGGTAACACAATTAGATTACCCATCCTGATAGCTATCTCTGACACACACATATATATACACAACACTAGATGCAGTACTTTTCAAGCATTCTATTTTCTGAGTGTAAAAGTTAACTGCTTTAACTCTACCTAATAAATCTGCCTATGCCTCTCATTGATGCAACCTGGAATTTCTTTTCTGTAACAAGTAGTCAATGAACCTACTAATCAATGGGAGAAGCAAGTTGAGATCTCCATCTCCTGTTGAGGGGACTGCCTTAGATCCCATATAATTACAAGTTTAATTTGAAGATATGATCTATGTTTCATTGGCAAACTTGCTTGTTAAATTTGCATGTAGATAATGACAGCAAAGATAAAAATGAACACCAAGTATCTACATTTATTTTATTAAAAGTATTATACCATAAGATTTTTGTAAGTACCCTAAAACAAGGCACTTGATTTTCTAATTAAATTACTAAAAATTTCCAAAAAGGGATAAAAATACTCATGTAAGTGTGCTGTATCTCCTAAAGGATTAAGAAGAGACATGAAATTGAATAAAAATAAAATATTATCCAACTAAACTTTAAACAATATGCTCTCAAACTCCAAGGAATGGCTCTGAATCAAAATTAAAATACAGTAACTCTATGAACAGGAAAAGACCACTAGTGTCTCCTTAGATTCTCCCAGAATATTACTGCTCAATTTCCTGAAACATAAAAATTCCACCTATATCTATGAGCTTGAGTCAAAGCTACATGACAGGAATGATTAAATCTATCATAATTTTGTGAGATTCTCCCACAGAGAGCCAGGACACTGAGGTTCTTTACAGGAAGTAGCCTTATGTGTACTGGCATGGGCCCAGCTCATTTATTCATATCCAAAGGTTGAGTTCCTAGCAGGATGAGGTCTTGCCCTTTATACACATATCTTAGGTCTTTGTCTCCTTTATACAGCAACACACTAATAAACTGCAGCTGGATTGGGTACAATCTATGTTACAGAGTCATGCTAGAACTGCACATGCATATATATGAACTAATTATGCATGATGACCTACTTTATTCTAAAAGTGGTCCCCATTCTGTGAAGGTCTACATTCTTTAAAGGGAAGCTCTGCCACATTTTTTAAGGAGGGGCCCTACCACTGTGAGAGAGACTAAGGCAGCTCCCAGGCCTCAGTTCTAAACTAAAATCAAAATGGATCAAAGATCTGAATATTGAAGCAGAAACACTAAATCTGCTGCAAGACAAAGTAGATAAAACTCTGGAAGATATTATTTTGACAAAGACTTTATGAGTAAAACCCTGATCACACAAAGACTCAACAACAGGATCTCATCTTACTAAAAACATTCTGCATAGCAAGAGAAACCACCAACAGAATGAAGAGGCAGATTACAGTTGAGAAGAGAAAACCTTGCCAGCTGTTCCTCAAAGGACTACTGTCTAGAATATACAAAGAACTGAAAAAAAATCAGACCCCCCCAAAATTTAAAGACCCAGTTCCAAAATAGTTATCAGAAATGAATAGACACTTGGCAGATGAAGTACAAGCAGCAAATAATTATATGAAAAAATGTTCAACATCACTGGTCATTCAAGAGATTCAAATTTAAACAATACTGAGATTGTATCTCACTCTAAAAAGAACAGTTATCAAAAATAACAAATGCTGGAGGAGCTGCAGGGGAAAAAGAACACTTCTCCACTGTCGGTGGGAGTGTAGACTGGGGCAACCACTGTGGATATCAGTGTGGAGATTCCTCAAAAAACCTACAATTAGAAGATCCATTTTACCCAGCTATTCCTCTTCTGTAATCTTCCCCAAAGCAATAAAAGCATCATACCGCAAAGATATATGTACACCCATGTTTTCAGCAGCATAGTTTGCAATACCTAAAGCATGGAAACAGTCCAAATGCTCATCAACTAATGAATGGGTAAATAAGAAGTGGGATTTTTTCATATTCAGCCATAGGGAAGAATAAACTTGAGACATTTCTAGATAAATTGATGTATCTTAAGGCCATACTTTTAAGTGAAATAAATCAAACATACATGTTTAAATATTCCACTGTTTCTTTGGTGTGAGAAACGGAAAGTGTAAACAAGGACCAAAATGTATAATAGATATCTTAAAATACAAAAGAATGTTCAATTGAGAAGGGAAAAGGAGAAAGAGGAAAAAAATAAAGAAAACATGGAAAAAATGGAAACAAAGCTTTTGTAAATATGGAGGGGAAGAAGGGTTGAAGGCAAATGGGAAAAAAAAGAAAAAAGAAAAAGAGCCACACATACTCTGTCAACATAACAATCACAGTGTTATCTCTGAAACACATGTACAAGCCTATCTTAATATAGACTAGCCTTTTTCATCAAGCATCACTACCTGGTACATGAAGAAGCTCTCCCCTAGAAAGAAAGAAAAACAGAAAGAAGGAAAGAAAGAAAGAAGGAAAGAAAGAAAGAAAGAAAGAAAGAAAGAAAGAAAGAAAGAAAGAGAGAAAGAGAGAAAGAGAAAAGAAAAAAGAAAAGAAAGAAAGAAAGAAAGAAAAGAAAAGAAAAGAAAGAAAAGAAAAGAAAAGAAGAAAAGAAAAGAAAAGAAGAAAAGAAAAGAAAAGAAAAGAAAAGAAAAGAAAAAAAATAGTTCCAAACTAAGCATGAAATCCCAGTTCAGGATATTCAGCATTGTAATTGATACATTAATTGTTGAATAGTCAAGAAGCACTAAGACAAAATTCTTATGATTTACATTATGACTAAATTTTCGTTCACTAAGATTATGAACAAAATATGCAAAATGACCTTGTTAGTAGAGCCTGTAAATTTCCAAAATATTTACTTCCACAATAGGTTGATGTGTTGTTCCATTACTGTGATTTCTGCCATAAATTATAAAACGGAACATTATTGCTCAACTTCAGCCTAATCACATGGTCTAGATTCACATAGAGCAAGCTGAGGGTGAATCACTTAACTCTCCTATTTGTAAAGACTGCAGCTTCAAAAAGAAAGCCCTCCTGCAGTAATTTTATTTTAGCACTTTGCGTAATAATAGGGCCTGCAATCTACTTCTGTTTTCCAAATGACCTGGCGATTGCAAATTGTTCTTGTAACTTTCTGATTTTCTATCTAATTGGAACAATGTCTCTCAAATTGTGAGGCTGAACACCCTGGGAAGACTTCAATATTTTCCTGGGGATGTGAAATTCAACCCCCCAAAAGGGGTGGTATATTTCTCTGATCAATAATTCCTTTCACTAATGATATAGAAGCAAAATTGGGAATTTGTAAATATCCCTTTTTTGGGGTAGAGTATATAATTGTCTTTCATATTGTATCAAAATGATGCTTCTGTTTCCCTAGCATTCATACATTATAGAGCAAGAGACAAAACTTATTTTGATATCAGATGAATAATTTTCATTTTGGATTTTAAAATAAGAAGAAATGTGAAAACTTTAAGAACTTGGAAAAATAAATAGATTTTTTTTGCTTTTAAATTAATCTTAAGCATATTTAATAAAAACATTAACAAGTGTGTCATTCCTGAGATATAATATTTTAATATCTCCTTTATTTAATAAGTCATTGACAATCTTTCTCATTTAGAATATCCCCATTCTGAGTATCATTAAAACATTATAAAATATTTTCCATGGCAATAATTTTAGGAGGCACAGAAAATCTATTACTCACAGTCTAGTCCCCAAAGAGACAGAAGGCACACTTAGAAGTGACATACCACTGATGAGTGGATATTTTCTAAGACTGGGTTCTAAGTATTTAACATATCCTAATAGCTCCAAAGTTAATCTATTCCTCAGAACAAGTATAATTTATCATTTACTATTTGCAAACTGACTATTCACCAGAATAATATACATGATTTACTCTACCCTGTTTAGCTAGAAATCTAGCTTTAATATTCGTGACATACTTTCAGGTTTAAATAGAATTCTGTTGATTCTACCTCTAGCTAATGTTTTTGTGGAATAAGCAATTTTGTATATGTTTATGCAAAACAATCTCTATTAATGTTCCCTGATTTTCAAACAAGAAAGTCAAGAAATATGGAAATAATAATATAACCAATGTTAACATTTTCATGTTTCCTACCAATTTTTATATAGTCATATTTTCTGAAAATAACATAATTAAGTCTACAATTTTGCATTCTTTATATTATGTATAACATTATTTTCTAGGAAGTTTCCATATCAATTGAACTAAAAACATTATATACCAACATTTTCCTAGCCTTGCTAGGAGCTTTTTAAACTGTTCATGTAATTGTCTTACTTTCTTCAAAGATGTGTTCACTGAAAAGACTACAGATTAAGAAACAGGAAATTTCCTCTTGTATTATTCATTAGCTTAGTGAAATGCATTTCTATAACAGAGTAAAGCAATCAGAAGGAATTAACATAACATTGCAATGCTGGACTTTATAAAACTAAGCAAACTCAATTGTATCCACAGATAAGGTAGAGAATATTAATGAATGAATGAAACATGTCCCACTTAATACAGTAGATGGCGAGAATTATGGCAAGTGAGAAAATATGTATCATGTGGGAAGCAAATCAGATATAAGCAATATGTTGTTGATAATCTGTCAGCAGGTCTCAAGTTAGTAACCTCTATGCATCTCATCTGATATCCTAATTGTGTTCAAATAGAAATTCAGGACATCAGACCTCGATGTGTGTAATTATAGCAATGTCCATAGACAAATACTATAGAGTTTAAATGATTTAATTTTTTAACCCTGTGGCTTTCACTTTTATAAATTCCCTCTTATAGCAGTTTCTACTCAACAAGATATGTTTACTTACATGTCTGCTTAGAGCTGCTCACATACAGTCTATAATCCCTGTACTGCAAAATTCTAGAGGACCTCGAGTGTTTATTTTCTTCTTTAGGTGTGGAACCCTGTGATGCTTTATGTCTCTTATACATTTTTCTCAGCTTGGGCATCATTTGTGTGCTACGTGCTAGAATTATTCACTGCCTAGACATGTCATTCATTTGGTTCTAACCATTAGAAGACAATGCTATAAATGATTTTTTATCCAGACAAAAAAATGCCAAAGTTTTGGACTGTTTCACAGGAAAATTTTTGGACTATTTGGAAATTAAATTAGTAAGTAGCCTAACTGGAATTTGAGGGTGAGGATAATGACCTGTTGAATAGTTCTTAAGTTTTATTATAAAATAGCATCATAAAATAAAAATCAACATGGGCAACTTGTGAAAGCATTTATGTTAGTATTACAAGAATACTAACACAAAAGCTCAAGAACCCTCTGGCCCTAAGTGAGAATCATTCTGTTAACATTTACAAACAATTAGCTTAGATAAAGAACACTATTTTTTAAATGGGACTATAATGGAAATATAGGAAAACCATAGCAATATCCAAGAATGTAAAAAGAGAGAGAGTTATTGTTTCTTGGAGTCCTGACGATGTACCTGGTGATGATTATAAGGGAAATAAATGTCACACTCTTAACCTGCTAGACGTTACATGTGCTGAGTCTGTGTTTCCCAAAATCAAAGAATGAATTGTTAAGGAACAATGGAGGCTAAGTGTAGGAAATACTTATTGAGAGATAGACGTCTCCTGCGAAACAGGATGGGACCTGAGAAACGGGTTGCCATGGACCTCATTTTATAGAGTAAGTTTTATAGAGCAAAATCAAGAGGTGGATATAAAGTCATGAGGTGGGTATACTGTGGGGCAAAACTATGATCAACCAATAAGATAATAAGTTTAGCTGCTTAGGTAATATCCATCCAATGGGGAAGCAGATCACAAAGTAACTGTACATGGAAAGAATAACGATGTTTTTAGGAAGAGATGAGCCAGGAAGCTGTGGCCACCCACCAGAGGCACTGATGTTGATGTTCATCTATTGTTTCTCTCTCGGGCACATAGGCTGCTCATTTTGTCTTTATCTTGAGGCCTGGCCTCCAACAGATGTGCCTTTGGCCACAGGTGTAATGTGTTCTCATCTCCTGTACTGACTCCCTCCGGGGCCCAGCCCTGTCTCACTGCCTATAATATTTTTACCTATTTAGCTGTCCATAATAGTGATGCTTAAAGGACAGCACTACAACTATCAAGTTGTCTTTTTCAGTGAGAAGATTCAGACCAAGCAAAAACATTAACAAATGGACACGCACTTTCTTTGTTCCCATGTATCTTGATGCAGTTTTACTTGTCACGATGAGAAATGTGTATTTCCTGGCTTCTTTATTCACAATTATTAAAAAAAAAAAACCTTGGTGATTTCCCTGCAAGATTGTCTTCCAACTTCCTTTTTTACCTAGATAAGTAACTATGGGTCAGTCCCACAATCTCCTCATGTACAGAAGAATCTTCTTTAGCAGCCATTCATCTGAAACCCATTTTCTTGTATCTTATGTACAATTATCTTCCAGCACAAAGTTCTCTTTGCTCAAACAAAGTTAGATTTTTTTTGTGAAAAAAACCAGAAAATAACAGAAAATAAGTAAATATATTTTTTCTTGATTTTAATAGAACCCATTCCCAACATGATTATTCTTAAACCAGACAATAATTATTTTAATAATTTGTAACATGGACTTCACGGATATATCCATCATAAAAATATATTTTGGAAATCTGTAATGTTAAATTAGCATTTTTATTAATCAAAACCAGACATCTTCCAGAACTTGGATATTCCATATTTTATCTCTTCTATTCCCAAACCTAATAAAATGATACATATTCCTCTATCATAGCTTCTGTTTTTACATATAACTCTTTTTATAGCTTTTTAGATCTTTAAATAATTTTAGGAACTGGATTGGATGTTAGAGTTGCAGGATCTCTAAATTCATAGTCTGGAACAAAGCAAATGCCTCAAAACTTGAGAATATTTTCTTTCCTTTTTCCTTTCACTTTATGAAAATAGAGAACAATGAGCACTCTAATCGCAGCATATTTACACTTTCAAATATTGCATTCAATTATGTGTATCAGCCTAAACAAAAGAGGAGACAATTAAAGGTAGTTAGAAGCATTTTCCATAATGAGCTTCTATTACACGATAAGCTAAACCTCCAAATGCTGAACATTAGCATTTCTGAATTATAATAGTGCAATATTAATTGTTCCTCAAGTGATAGAGGAGTTTGTAGAGTTGTTTTAATAACATCTGAATTTTGATATCTCTTCCCATTAAACAGCCAATTACAAAAAGATACCTATTAATATGTTATCAATTTACAGGGGGAAATATACACAAATTAAAAGGTGCAACTTTGTTTCATGCATTTAGTAATCTACAACTCCATCAGATCCTCAAAGGAATCAGTGTTAAAAAATTGATAGGAGTGGAATTAAAATATCTATGCCAGTCTCTCTCATTGGACCTTGAGGCTAGGGAAAATTAATACCAGAATTATTACCGGCATCAAGATTTTCTACCCTTATATTGCTAGGTACAGGTTTAACTGTTACGGTGGTTGGTTATTTTTAATATACCATGCTATTTTTTAACAAATGGTGGTTACAAAATGTAAATGTAGAGCTCTCTTAAAGCAAAGTGATCTGAAATGATATTTTTAAAATTGCCTTTAATGTTAATAAGCTTGGATTCCTGCTTCTGGTGATCCCATGGGCTGAGGTCTGAAGCAATGATGACCACCTTCAGTGTGTTAGGAGGCCTTCTCACGCTTTTGGAGTTGACTCCTGTTCATGCCAATGTAGCTCCTGATGAAAATGGATCGATGGCCTCTGGTGGATAATCTCTGAATCCAGCCCCTTGAGCTTACTCTGGCAGTGTCTGCCGTCTAACTGTGAAGCCTGACTTCTTGGAATTCACCTGTCTTCTAGCTCTCTGTGGCATCAGAGTTTGCAAACAACTGTCAAGTACTTTTCATGGAAACTTCAACTGCGTACAATTTGGCGCATTTTCTCTACCTCCCTATGACATGCTTCATTCCACGAAAGTTTCCAGTAAGCTTTATAGCAAAACAGAGCGAAGAGCCTAGCCATAGACCCAAGGGAGAGGGACACCTGTGGTTACGGTCAACTGAAGTCAAATACCCAGGAATCCATCTAAGAAAGTCATCTTGGGCAGTTGTCCCTTGCTGGACCCTATGCTGGGTCATAGAAATTTTACTACCTCCTGTTATGTGATTTAAACTGTAAATTCTGGATCATGAATTGATCTTACCAAACCTGGCTGTTTGAAGATTTCACTGCTTCTTTGATGTTGGACAATGCCTATGGGAATGATCTTTGACCACTTTGGATATGACCTTTTAAAATGAAAAATATGCTATTCTGTCCATATTTATGAAATCTTTGGGTAGGAAAAGGGCTTTACCAGATTTTAAACTTGTGATAAAGGCAATTTAAAGAAATAAACTTTTGGAATTCTAAAAAAAATTAACAACCTTAAAACCAATTGAGAATATACTGTCAAGTGCAGAAAAAACGGGATTTTGTTTATTTTTTTCAGAGTCTGGCCTTTCTGATGAACTGAGAAAGAAAAAAATATTAGTACAGATGATACATAGTTCTGCATTTGGAATGACAAACTATTAGTTAAACAATTGAAATTAAAAAGATCAAGGTGCAACTTTAAATAAATTTCACTTATAATAACTAAGTAGAAGAAAGTGAGACTTTTTTCTGCACACAAATCATTATGACAACAGATACTTGTCCTCATAGATTAATAGGGATTTAATTAACTAGCAACATTAGGATCAATTTCAGATGCTAACACAATTTTTTTTAAAAAAATTTAAAAACTCAGTGTAAAAGGCCAGTATATTTAATATAAATTCAGAGTACCTAAATAAATTATACAGAAAGTTACACAGTATTTGTTCACAGGGTGATTTGACGTAGACTCATTCTTTAAAGAAATATGCTGTTTAAGTAAGAAAATATTAATATCCTCAGAAGATATAAGTGGAATTTTTAAAATTTAACAAATCTTTAATGGAGGATCACAACAGACTTCGAGAGGCTGATGGTCCTGTTCACATCCCTGTCTTCGTGGTCACTTTAGTCTTAGCAGTTACTCATACCTATTCTCTTAGACTTGACCAGCTTTTCAGCCTCTATGTACCCTGCAAGATTTTAACAGGGTTTCCTGTAGTAGTGAAATATCTACATATTCTAAAATTCTGACATTTTCTGACCTTGGGAATATTTTTCACTGTCCAGGGACCTGAAGGACTTCAACTTTCTAGCATTCTCTAGCTTCTTTAAACCTCTAAAACACACAAACATTGCAGTGAGAAATTCTCACCCAGAGATTGGTAGGGAGAACAGTTTTGTTATCAAACTTTAAATTGAAACTTGTCTACATTCTACACACACACACTGCTTAGTAATTATTTTTGGGCTCAAATAGTATTCTGTGGGGTATTCTCATTTGTTGATCAGCAATAAACTGATTTGATTACTATATTAATATACATTCCAAAATCTGATAGTTAAAAAGCATATCATTTTTCCTTTGGAATTTTCTATTTATTCTCTTATTATTCCACAGAAATTTTTAAGAATCTTTTTGCCAAGTTGGAGAAAACCAGGAAAACTTTTTTACAATTGACTTAAATACATAAATTGACTTAGAAATGCAAATAATATCTTTAAAATATCTTATTCTCATCAAGAAGCTTGTAGTATCTCACTGGTCCAGTCTTCTTTAATTATACCCAGTAAAATTGTATAGTTATCTTCTTGACTTATCCTCTGCCTCCTGCTGCAGCTGTCTCCTCATGGGTTTCTAGGCAATTAACAAGGCTGAGAGGGACCCAACAAGAGTCCTGGTGACAGCCCTGCCTTCAGCTCCAGCCACGGAGGGCTAAGAGGTATTATTTATATCCTGCAAAATTTCAGTTACCTATGGGAAGTAGAGACAGAGATCCTGAAAACTATAGCCTCTAGGCAGGGAGCTTTAGGGCTCTGCCAAACAGTTTCTCTTGACATTTGGTATGGCAGCATGATTTTAGTTGGAATTCTGCCTTCTGACCTAACGGGTTCGTCTTCTTTCAGTGTGAACTCCCAGCAGTGGTACATCTCCTTTTAAAGCAAATACATTTATTTCATTTTTAAAAAGAGAATAGTAAAAAAAAAAAAAAAATAGAACAGTAGCAAAATACGAACAAAACAAAGCAAGGACATTAAAAATGATATGGGGTTTCAAACCAAATGATAGGTATTAACAGTGGCTGTTATGTTACATATTGTGATCTTCAACGAAGTTGCTCAGATTACCAGATGTAAAAATGGAAGATTGATCAAACCATTAAAGAGAATAAGAAAATAATAATTTAAAAAAACATTAGAGACAATACAGAGTTTCACTAGACAGGATGGTAGGAATTCACCAATGTTTGTTGCATACTGTTGTCTTCACATAAATTGCTCAGATTAACAGACATAAGCATGCAAAATTGGTCAAAATATATATAAAAAAATTTAAACATTAACCTTTCCTTTCAATAAACCACCAGACATCAGCAGTATAGTTTCCCAGCTATCTATCTATCTATCTATAGATATATATGTAAAACCTTAGTACTTTCTTTTTCTTCCTTCCCTCATCCCAGTTGTTCCTTCCTTTGAGAAATTTCTTTCCCTTTCTTATTATCTATTGCACATTTTGGGTTTCATTTACTCTTTCATGTTCTTACACCAGGGAGACAATATGATGTTTACACATGTGGGTCCAATTTATTTCACTTATGAGTATGGTCTCTAGTTGCATCCATTTACCTATAAATTTATCTTTTTTTGAATTTATCTTTTTTATAGCTGAGTAATACTCCATTGTATAAAAATACCACATCTTTTTTATTCACTCCTCAGTTGATGGGTATTTGAGTTGTTTCCAAGATTTAGCTATGGCAAATTGCATCAAAGCAAATACATTTTAATAGTTGCTCATTCTAAGTGCCACTGGTGAGAGTTTTACTGTGCATGAATATGCATTATAAACTATTGGTCAAAAGTTACAACCAGGGGCTGGGGATTTAGCTCAGTGGCAAAGCGCCTGCCTGGCAAGTGCAAGGTCATGAGTTCGGTTCCTGGTACCAGAGAAAAGCCAAAAAAAAAAAAAAAAAAAAAAAGTTACAACCAATAAAATAGAAGTTTGTAGATTTGTTTACACTAAAAACAGATCTCACATTTACCATAAGGATTTTAAGTGAATCACTGAGCCCTCTGAGCTTCAGTTTTAATATTCATAAATGAGCAACACTGCCTTTTCCCTACTTATAGTAATCAGTCTCTTTTCATAGACTTCAGAGTGTCATGGATACTGGGCTACCTGTCGCACACAGATGGATTTTCATCCTCTTTGTGTGTCTGTGCTCTGTCACCCAGATTAAACAGTATTTCCTCAGAAATATCAGCAGTTCATTTTTATTCTCATACATTCACTAGTTCAACTTCTTGCACATAAAATGATCTAAATAAATATATGTTAGGTTAACCAAGCTCTTCTGTTTACTTTTTTTTGAAGTTAACTAGTGTGTTACTTTAACATATTTCACAAAGACAGATAAATGCTGACATGTTAAACAAACAACAAAAAACTCATAGTTTTGTTTCATTTTCAACTATTAAAATATTCTACAGCTTTCAAATAATTTTATACTTCCAACTGATGCTGTAGAAGTCTCCTGCTTTGTTTATTTCTGCATAAAAAATCAACTAACCCAGAAAACATTTTTAAAAGTGTCGGCTTACCAAAACAGAATATTCAACTAAATGTAGAAAATTTTTCAAAAACAAAAATCCATATTTTTCATATGCCATGCCCTTGCTGTACTTCACAGCAAAATGAAGGACTGAAAAAGAGATCATTTTATTACTACTACAAGTCTAGCAGCAACCATTAATGCGCTCCATTTTATTTCCCACTACTGTGCTGCTAGTAGAGTACACACCATCATCTTCAAAAAATCATTTTTGATTACCTTAGTTCATCTACTTACTCCAAAGGGCTAAGCATCCAAATGGCTAATAAATAGTCAACACAACCAAACTGCTTTTTCTTGGGTAAAACAACTTTATTGAGACAAATAATATATCATGAAGTTTGCTAATTAAAAATATATAGTTTCATGATTTTAATATATTCAGAGTTTTACAATCCTTATGACAATTGAATTTTTTGTTTTGTTTTATTTTGTTTTTTGTTTTTTCTTCCGGTACCAGGAATTGAACTCATGACCTTGCACTTGCCAGGCAGGCTCTTTGCTGCTGAGCTAAATCCCCAGCCCCATGACAATTGAATTTTAGAACATTGTCATCACTCCAGAAAGGAAAATTGTTTATCCTTTGGCAGCCACTCCCTGCCTTGCCAGTTATAAGCATGTTATATACACGTACTCAAAAAATATGTAGTCATTTGTTGAATAATTTCATTTACCATACCATTTTCAAGATTGATGCAGACACGAGTTTATTTCAGTACTCTATTCCTTCTTAAAGCTAGATGATAGACCATCCTGTAGCTGTGCTATATTTTCTCTCCCATTAGTCATTTTCAGGGATGTGTAGTATTTTTTTCCAATCTGGAGCTGTTATGAATAATGCTGTTTTGCATAGCTGTGTAGAAGTGATAGTATGACTGCAGGCCTCATTTTATTGTGTGCCTACCTAGGGGTGGGATGGCTGGGTCATAAAATAACTTTGCATGTTAACATTTTATGAGAATCAAATCGTATTCCAAAGCAGATGAACAATTTTGGATTCCAAACAGCAACACAAACGATTTCTAGTTCTCTCCCTTGTTGTTTGCATGCACCTGGTCCAGTTTTATATTGTTATCAGCATCCTAGTAGGGCTGAAGTGTTATTTTATTGTGTTTCAATTTGTACTTTTGAAATGGTTGGTGATTTGAAGATTTGAACATGTTTTCATTTGTGTATCTGTTTGTAAGCCTTTTGAGAGAAATACTTTTGCAACTATTTTTTCCATAGTTTAATTGGTTTTTGTTGCTTTGTTTGGTTTTTGCAGTGCTGGAGTTTAACCCAAAGCCTTTGCACTGAGCTGCATCTATCTTTCTTTCTTTCTTTCTTTCTTTCTTTCTTTCTTTCTTTTTTTCTTTTTCTTTCTTTCTTTCTTCCATTTCTTTCTTCCCTTCCTGCCTTCCTTCCTTCCTTCCTTCCTTCCTTCCTTCCTTCCTTCCTTCCTTCTTTCCTTCCTTCATTCCTTTCTTTTTCTCCTCTCTCTCTCTCTCTTTCTCTCTCTCTCTCTTTGATACAGGGTGTTTCCAAGTCACTAAATTGCCCAGGTGGGGCTTGAATTTATGATTCTTCTGCCTCAGCCTTCCAGAGTGTAGGGATTACAGATGTACACCACCTCGACTAGCTGGCTTCCCTTTCTATGAGTTAATTATAAGAATTATTTATATACTTTGTTTACAAGTTTCTTATAAGATGTATAAATTGCAACCATACTCTGTAGGTTATTTTTTTCATTTCCCTAGTATTATTCTTGAAGCACAAAAGTTCATAATTTTAATGAAATCAAATTTTTCTATTTTGTTTTAAATGATGTGTTCTCTATATATCATCTGTCTAGTTATCTCTATCTATTTATATCTTTCTACCCATCTATCTATCCATCTATATCTATCTATCTATGTACTTATCTATCTGTAGATATCATCTATTTCTCCATCTGTCATCTATTCTGACTGCTCTAACCTAAAACCTGTCCGTTAACATTAATTACAAACGACAGTAAGAGTGACGTACTTAGTCACATTCCTGATCTTAGGAGGAAGCATCTGGCCTTTTTCTACATATGCTAGGATAGAGTCCTAGGTCAAGAAAGAGGCCTTAAAGTGACTTAGACACAGAGGTAATGTATTTTAGTAAGTGTTACAGCTGATCTATAAAAACCATGGTCCAAATATGTAATCAATGAGATCTATCTTGACAAAATAAAATGCCTTCCCAAGCATAAGGAAAACTGTTCTAAATGAAATGTTCATTACATCCTATAATAGTACCAATGCTGTGTAGGCTTTAGGCATCTCAGCTACTACAATTCATTGAGTAGAAAGAGGAGGCTTTAGACATCTGTGCCACCAAAGTTTTATCACCCAAGTGTTAGCAATCTATATTCAACTCTCACATCTTCTATCAGACCCAGAAAGATTTCTTATAGTACACTACACTTGAATACAATTTTTTTTTTGTTGATACTAAAAGTACCAGCAAATATTGGTTTAGATTTTGCATTTTTCCTAGAAAAAAAAAATCTGAATCTGGTTTCAACAATCATACTTTTCTTCTTCCCATTCATCTCTCTATGAAACTTTTTCACTACTGCTGCTTTAACTCCTCACCCCTCAACAAGAATCTGCTGAAAGGAACAATAATTAAGTCAGTGTCTGAATAGATGTTGCTGTATTACTTTGAACGGTCTTTCTTGGTTATTTAAGTTTGTCCCCTTGAACTGTTTTAGTGACAATGCTTTTGAAATGATTATTGTCTTTAATACTTTATTAACATTTGTTTGAAAGACAGTTGACTTGGGGAGGGCTTGTGCACCTTGAGGAGGGCTTCCACACTGGACAAGAAATGAGTGAAGGGAAGTTTATAGGGTGGAAGTTCAGACTAAGACAGAGATACAATGGTCACCAAATAAACCATTTCCTTCTCTCATCACCGCTTGTTTGCAGGTGAGAAAAAGGCAGTTCCCAATGAATTATATTATTACAATAAGGTGAGAGTAGATCTGCATTATTAATTTTTTCAGTTATGTGTATTATTAATATTTTTTTCTTCATCTGTATCAAGAGGATTTTGTCCCACAACAGTATAAGGAAACATGGATGGTTGATTAGTCATGCCACATAATTTCAGTTCTTCTGTAAGACAATTTTTTACACAAATATAAGGTTTTGAAGAACTTTTTAGTAGTTTGGCTTTTGCAAAGATTCTCTTTGCTGCATTTACTTTTCTGTACATGCGCTGATTTCTATAAGCATTTTAGTTGTCCACATTTTACAGATGAATAATCTAATATTTAGAGGATCTCAACAACTTAACCAAAAATATATATAACTAGTGACTGAATACACAAACTCAGTCACCGTCCAGATAATATTGATACTCAGATAATTAAAGCAAGTTAATGAAGCTCTTAAGTTATTAGTATGTTGTCAGTGCCTCTTTAAAAATCAATTGTTAACAAACATAATTTAACAAACAAGCCAAGGGGTGACATTTTTACCTGAAGAACCATATTTTTAATAGGAAAGATTCTTTTACAGTACATACAATACAAATAGAGGGAACCTGCTCCTCAGTTTGGAAAGTCACCTGAGCAGTAGTACATAGAGAGAGCGTTTGCCTTTGGGGAAGACAGAGCTCAAACAACGGAGGAAAAATGGACATTAACAGTATTATTTTTATCTCTCCCTTTATTACTCCAAGAGCTGAGGCACAGTTTGGTATTTTTAGGTGCAAAGAAGATAATTTATTTGAAATGGCTTGAACTGCTTTCCATTTCAACTGCTTTTTTGTGACCAACAGTTACATCTAAAAACGTCATTGTGAAGTCAATAATTAGTACATATATTAATTCATATATTTAAAGGAATATATTATCTGATATATTGAATTACTTCTCTATGTTTTAGAAAAATTATTTAAAAATGTGGCTTGAGACCCATTCTAAGCATGATTTAAAATACATTCTGAGAGATAAGATTGAGATTTTCCTCAATACATCCAGCTCAAAAGCTAATCTCTGAGTGGTATGCAGTATTGTCTGCGTCAGACAGGCCAAGGAGTGACTCTGCTTGGCGTGGAGATTGTGAGACAAGAAATATAAGTTAACTCCCTGCCACATTCAAAAAATAATGAAGACTGCACAAAATGACTATAGAAATATCACCCTGTATAAGAAGGAAGAATGGCAGACTTATATTGATATAATTAATTTATTGGAAATTGGGAAGGTCCTATTGCGACTGGCAGTAATGTACCAATGATTTCTTCAGTTCCTTTGTAGCCCCATGCGTGCAGTGACGTATGTTGCGTATCCGTTCTG
Organism: Chinchilla lanigera; assembly: GCF_000276665.1. NCBI lineage: Eukaryota > Metazoa > Chordata > Mammalia > Rodentia > Chinchillidae > Chinchilla > Chinchilla lanigera. The sequence continues at coordinate 6,420,156 of NW_004955479.1, read as the reverse complement.
CAATCTGCTGGGGAGACGCTGTGGGGGCCTCCACGTCATGAGAGTAGAAAATAACCAGAATTAATCCCCCAGCAAGTGTAGAAAAGACACAACTATCATTTCATGTTTTCTGAGGACCTTGAGTCTGACTTTGCCTTCCTTGTTCTTGTCTGAAATACACATCTAGGGACTCTGCCTTCTTGGAATTTGAGGAGAAATTTCAGCTCATTTCTTTAATCAAAATGTTGAACATCAGCACGTGATTTGATGAATCTTAGTCTCAAGATAGTCTTAGGTAGTCTAAGATGGTCTTAGGTAGTCTAAAGCACATTAATTCTCAAAACATAAACTTTTATTTGATTCTAATCAGATCATGTGCACAGCAGTCTTTACAAGGCATAGTTCAGATTCACTATCTTTTTTGGCTTTCTTTTCTGGATACATCTTGGTTAATTTAAATGAGTGTATTTTAAGGTTATGGGCTTCTCTGAACACTGATATTTTTCTTTAATCATTTTATTCATTTCAAGTATTTATTGCCTTTATACCCTTCGTTTGAATTTTGCAGAGGCAAGTGAATTGGTTTAAACATCTTACTGTAATTTTATTTCTCAAAGTTTTCTCAATTTTATTTTTAAAAAAAGTCCAGAAACAGTGGCTCTCTCAACCTGGAATAACAAGATTTTGTAAACTATACCTGCTCTCTCCCATTTTTCCTTACAAACCAGCACACTCTTACCTGCCCTCTCCTGCGTGTTATAATATCTTATTATAATATCAGTCATTTACAACTACACGTAATTGTAAACTTTTCAGCTTCTTTTCTGCCAAAGCCATATAATGTTTCTTGTTATCAATGGTAGTGTTTTATTTTAATTTTTTTAGATATATGGTCTGTTACCCCAAACTCTAAGGTATGTACTTTACCAAATATTTTACTACTGTGTATATAATTCATTGTCTTTTGGAGCCTTAGGAATCCGCTTGATGTTGCCTCCTGTTTTAAGTTTATGCTGCAGAACTGACCCGATGTTAGTACTTGTTAGGGTAGACGCAACTATTCTGCACAAACAACCCCTAAACTCAGTGCCTTTTAGTATACAGGTTTGTTTCTCTTTCCCGGAAAATTCAGTAACGCTGTCCTGCAAAACTCCATCCAAGACAGCAGAGCTGCCACCAGCTGACCTGGAGACTGGAATCACATGTGACCGTGCACACATTTCACAGACCATTGGCCATTACCATTGACCAACTGACCATTACCATTGACAATGTCTTTCCTCATTCCAGGGAATGGAAAATATAAAGGATTGGATGAAATAATTCATAAGCATACTATTATAGTATTTTATTCTCAACTTCCAAAAAATAATACAATGCCATTTTATCCACTCAGCAATAGTCTTTATAATCTGTGGTGTTTTTGCACCCGCAAAATTGATGTACCAGTTGGTAGTTATCAATTAGCGCTTGCCACTGTACGATGTCAAAAGACACTTCCAGATTTGAAATGTGACTTGTTTCATAAGCACTATACTTTACTGCCATTGAAATTATATTAGAGAAATAAAAACAGAATCTAAGGCTAGTTATATTGCATTCAGCATATCTGAGAGAAAGAACTTGAAAGAATTTCCATGGGAATTTAAATACTGTATGGTTTAATATTATGCAGCCCTCAAGCTTAAAATCTATTTTATGTGTATGAATGTTAAGAGAAAATGATCAAAGGAGAGCTTACACACTAAAGAAGCACTATAATAAGATCCGTGAATAAAATTCACAGACTATTTGTGTTTTGAAAGTCAAAAATATTTAGGTTTTAAAAATATATATTTAGATTTCACTACATTTTATGAATCAATAAGTGATAGGATAATACAGACAGCATAAGAACATCCTACAAATATGCAATGTCCAAAAGTATTAAAAAATAATCTAGGATATTCACATATTTCACTGTACTGTTGTTGTTACTGACAAAGAATCCATATGTAATTTAAATATGTATATTTTTCAAAGAAATACTTAAAATTTTGCTTATGACATCAAAAATGAAATTAAGATGCTGATACATTAATTAGCAAAATTCTCATCCCTCCTGTCGAGGCAACCTTATGAAGTACAGTTTTCAACTAGAAATGGTTATGTACATTAAAGCATCTACTTTCTGGGTGCTTTAGTGCTTAGAAAAATTAAAGCAGATTTGTCAGCAGTTTTATTCTGCAATAAGTTTTAACGAAACTACATAGGTCCATATGAAGGAAGGAAAAAGATTTAATATTATGATTTTTTTAAAGCTATGCCATCTTTTTCATTAAAATGATACGAATTTGGTAATGCACTTCTGTATTTTATAGCTAATTGTATAAAATATCTTTATCTTTACAATTCAAACTTCACATGACCAGTACAAGCTCGAACAATGAAATGAGAATTTAAAAAGTATTATTTTAAATATATTCTATGCAGTACTGTGCTAGCAATCTAAACACTGGAAAGAGTCACCTCTGACAAAGGGAATTATGCCTTTTTAGGTAAAAATTAAAATGGGTCTGCAAAAGATATGAAAATAACCCTCTATTGTAATACTGTAATTGCTGCTTATAATTAAATTGGACATTATTTTCTTCATTACAGTGGAAATCTGAAACTTTATGAGAATTCCTTATAGGAAAAATAAGTGACTTCATACCTAAATATACAAAAGAAAAAATATACCAAAGAAAATTATAGAATTTATTTTAGAGTAACTTCATGCTTTGAAAAAATGCACCGTGAGAGCACAAGGTAAAATAATTTGGCCTTAGCTTCCTTACAAAGCAGTGAAGCAAATGGGCTTCCCACCTGGGGCTCATTACTAGCTTTGGTTTTGGCTCTGAGATGTAGTTCCAAGGGCAAAGCTTTCTACTAAATTCAGAGTCAGACAATTCAACCTTAGTAATCTTGGAGCAAAGAAGGAAGCAGGTACCTGGAGGACAGGAAGGAAAACAGAATCTGATCTACATTCTATTCCTTTCTAGACGTTTGATAGTAAGCCAAGAATTCTACCAACTTGTGATCCTGATGGGCAGAAACTCCAGCCAGTTCTCCTTGGGGTTTCACATCTAATGAGTGCCAGGGCTCATTAAATGTTCATTACTAGCCCCGGTATCCCGGTTCTTTGGTTTTCTGTTAATGACAATTGAAATAGTGTGCTGCATTTGTAGAAACTGATCTGCTTCTCTATAGTGTACTTCTTAAGCTTAGGTTTTCTTAAAAACTTGTAAGGTGAGTAGTGTTATATCAAAAATTTGAGAATAGGACAGTTTAACAGGAAAGAAAGACAAATGGAAAGATGTATTGTTTCATTGGGGAAATAAATAGAGAATCTAAGGGTAATTATTTATTTGGTCTTGCAGAACATTGTTAAATAGACTTCAAAATGCATGCCGGAATGTACACTTTAGACTGCAGCAGGGAAAAGTGTTTTCTCCGAACTTGTTTTCAGCAGCTCTCGGTCAGCAGCTCTTGGACAAGAGTACTCCCTGGGGCATCAGCATTCCACTCTTAGTTGTCTGCTTGTGAATGTTACTAGGGTCCCTCTGCTGCTTTCAGCTGTGTCCTCAAGCCCTGGAGCAGAGTTACAGAAAATCCTTGCCCATAAGAGGACTATCGGATTGCACCTGTGTAAGATTGTGGGCTATCTTCAAGGGGCAGGGACAATAGCAAGGATTGTAAATCAGGAGCAGTCAAGAGGGCGTCAAGTGATGCACAAAGTGTGCCCACACATTGGCTTATAGTAAATGTTAGACATGAACTAAAGCACTGGGAATAGGAATGGAAGGAAATGGGGGTAGGGACAGATTACAGGATGACTTCTTCAATGTAACAATTACTTTGCCACTAACTTTAAGGTTTTTATACTACATATGGCAGAGAGTGTCCCATTTGGCATTGAGGAATACTTAGGTACAAAGTTTACATCTTTTTTCTAAAATGCCCTTTGCATATCAGTAAAAAAATCATAAAAAATTTTCATTAGGAAACTGCACTATTAATAAACAAAGCATTTTAGACACATCAATGTCAAGCTACTTGAAGACTAAAATTCCTGGGAAGTGGTAATTTGCACCTCCTTAGATCCAAACACTCATTGGAGAAAGCTCATCATGTTAATTTCTACCACCCTTCTGATGTGGTAGAAAGACCATTGAACTTTTTTTCAGCATCTATAGATCTGAATGTTAGGATTCTTGCTTTGTTATTGTATAACCTTGGACAGAGCTCTTAAGTCTGAATGTCTTTACACATAAAACTCAACTAATAAAACTTGCTCTGAAATAGAACTGATTGAATGTACAGTCAAACAAAACAATATTATTGCACCTGTGGACCACTTAACTTAATCTTTATGACCTTTACTGTGATTTGGGGATTTCAGAGGCCAACCCAGATTGTTCCTGCATGTACGACTTAGGGAGCTAACTCCAGTCCCTTTCCGTTCTCCTTATCTCTGACAACTTCAGTAAGATCCGTATATTCATAAGATTTTTACATCAATGTTGGTCATTTCCAAAATCTTCAACCAACTCTCACAGCAACCTAGTTCTCTGATCCTCCAACTCTAACTCTTAGCACAGACTATTTTAACATAATGGTTATGTCCCTGAATATTCCTTTTTCTTTAAAGTGGAATCCCCTATCATTAAAATTTTGCTTCAGTTTTTTTTAATAGAAATATGCCATTATCTTCACTTCAATGTTCTTTGCAGGTTTTGGTTGACAATAATCCTCTCAATACATGAAGTACAAAAACAATTTGGATCTTTGACTAATCTCTTATCTGGTAGTGGTTACATTACAATTGATTTGCTGTCCTCCAGTTCTTAAAATATTCTGAAGTGCACCTCCTTAGATGCAAACACTCATTGGAAAAAATTTATCATTTTAATTAGCATTCCTTGGCTAATGATACTCAAAGCGTATCATACATTCCTAAATCCTAGGAGAGGTATTTTCCCTAGGACCAAATCAAAGTTATGCGTGGTGCTGAGTTTAAGGTTGGTGGACTATAAAAGCCTCAAGTCGATTCACCTGATGGAAGAAATTTTATTCACCTGATGGAAGGTAGTATTTATCCTGTGGCATAGGTACAGGTAGCTGATTTTAAGTCTGATGTGCAGTGAAAATTGGCAGCAAAAATTGGAGCAGTTTCAACAAAATTTAAAATTTGGCTGGCAAAGAAGCACATGTTTGTGGGGCCCAGGAAGGTGTGCTGCTCAAAAGATTAGTGCTTTTAAAAGATACCAAGAACTTTGAACACTAAGAGCAAAACTGATGACTACAGGGAATCTCAAGAATCAGTAAGACTCCACTCATTGTAGGCCCATGGGTGCAAACAAGGAAACATTTCATCTGAGAAGAGAGCCTCTGGGTCCCCTTCTCAACAAGGGTGTTCTAGAGAATTGGTTCCCTGCGATTCATTTAACCATACTCAGCTATCCAGTCAAAGGCCAAAGTAGCCAAAGTCCCAGGGTCGTTGTTACTGCTTTAGCTTGGGGCAGACCCTGACATCAATCATGTGATACTGATCATTTAGGTGTGCAGAATATAAGGGTTAAGGGGTCCTGGGAGCTTCTTCCCAGATTTTAAAGTAACATCTGTGAGACCAGACAACATGCCCTGAAAAGGGGACATATCAAACTATGAGAATATTGCCAAAGTTGTGGTAGAAACCTCAGGAAATCAGAGATACTGGAAACATGCTATGTCTGCTGAGGAAAACTACATGTAGCAAATAGAGACAGCCCAAATAGGGGCCATATGGGCTAAAACTGACAAAATCTGATGGGTGGGGTTGTCCAAGCCTTCTGGAACTCACATCTTTCCACCCCATAACCCAGGTGTCAAACACAGAGGGATTCACACATACAAGTTTGCTTTGAGTCTCCATGGAGACTTTGGATTTGCCTTGTGAGCAGTACTAGAACAATGAAGACTTTGGCAAAGGGGTTATTGCATTTTGGTTGGCATATAGGATAGCTGTATCACATTAGGCAGAATTAAGAGCTTTTTGTTTTTATTTAGAGATTAAGTATTGTTTACAGAAGTGTGTTTGGGTCTGCGATGGTGTTTTTGCTCTGGAGCCACCTGACCATGGACTGAAGCCTCTAAAAAAGGTGAGCCAAATAAATCTCTCAGTTTTTGAGGTATTTTTCCACCTAGCAAGAGGAAAACTGACTAATATAGTTGCCAAAACAAAATAGACACAAACACAAAATACAAAAAGCAATTATAAAATGATGTTGGTTAAATCTAGTGACTCATAACTCTCAAACATTTTATCTTTGTATTAAAAGTAAGAATTAATGTTATAGTGCACAGTGAGGTAGTGTTTATAAATCCTAGAGCTTTATGCTATAATTTTTAAAGACCTGTTTATTTTAAAGATAAAAGAACAAAAACACACTAACAAACAAACATTTAAACAAAACAACACCCAAACAACAGAATCAATACAGAATTCAGACAAGGGGATAGGAAATTAACAATGGTTGTTGTATTACATATAGTTATCTTCAAATTAATAACTCAGTTAAACAAATATAGGCATGTAAGATTGATCAAGCAGTTGAATATTAACTGTTCTTTTCAGTAAAGCAATAGAAGTTAGTAGTACAATTCTCTCAGCTATCCTGTATATAGATAGGTAGATAGATACATAGATAGATAGATACATAGATAAATTTTCCCTTCTTTCTTTTTCTCTTTTCCCTCATCCCAGTTGCTCCTTCCTTTTGAGCGGTTTCTTTCCCTTTCACAATATCTATTATACCTTTCAGATTTTATTTACTCTTTCAAGTTCTTACACTAGTAAGACAATATGGTATTTACACATGCCGGTCAGATTTATTCCACTTATGAGTATGGTCTCTAGTTGCATCCATTTACCTATGAAAGCCTCAACTTTATCTTTCTTTATAGCTGAGTAATATTCCATTATGTAAAAATACCACATCTTTTTTTAACCATTCCTCAGTTGATGGGTATTTGGATTGCTTCCTCGATTTAGCTATTGCAAATTGAGCAGCTATAAATATGAGTGCGCATATATCACTGTGATATGATGTTTGTAGTTCTTCTGGATAAATGCCCAAAAGGGAAAAGGGAAATAGATGGGTTGAATGGGACCTCTAGTCCCAGTTTACTGAGGAATCTCCAGACTGATCTCCAGAGTGGTTGCACCAGTCTACACTCCCACCAGCAGTGGAGAAATGTTCCTCTTTCCTCACAGCCTCTCCAGCATTTGTCATTCGTTGGTTTCTTGATGACAGCTATTCTTTCTGGGTTGAGATGGAATGTCAGTGTTGTTTTCATTTGCATTTCTCAAATGACTAATGATGTTGAACTTTTTTTCATGTGTTTATTTGCCATTTATATTTCTTTCTCTGAGAAGTGTGTATTCATCTCAGATGCCCATTTTTGGATTGGGTCTTTAAATTTGGGGGAAGGGGGCTGTTTTTTTTTTTAGTTCTTTATATATTCCAGGAAGAAGTCTTTTGTCAGAGGGACAGTTGGCTAATTTTTTTTCCCAATTTGTGGATTTTCTTTTTACTCTGTTGGTGATTTCTTTTGATGTCCATAAACTTTTCAATAAGGCGAGTTCCCAGTTGTTGATTCTTTGATGTATTTCCTGTGCAGTTTGGTTTTTCTTCATGAACTCTCTGCCTACCCCTATGTCTTCAAGATTTTTACCTAATTTCTCTTCCAGTAGATTTAGTGTTTCTGTTTTAATATTTAAATCTTTGATCCATTTTGATTTTAGTTTGGTGCATAGTGATAGACATAGGTCTAGGTTTAGTTTTGGCATGTGGTGAGCCAGTTTTTCCAGCACCATTTACTAAAGAGGCCACCTTTCTTCCAGTGAATTTGTTTGGCCCATTTGTCAAAAATACGTTGGCTGAGTGTATTTATGGTTGTGGCTGCACCTTCCAGTCTGTTCCATTGATCCTCACATCTGTTTTTTTGGTCAATACCACTCTGATTTTACCACAGTGGCCTTTAAAGGTCTTTTGAAATTAACATATAGTGGTTACTTTCAGATGCTAGAGAATGAACTTTCATGGGCTAGGAGATAACTGATTTTGTAAAGAGTAAGAGTTGTGTAAATAGGAAATAAATTTAATATTCAACACCTGAAATTAAAAGAATAGATTTCTATACTACTTAAATATGTGAGTGTACACACTTATGTTTTATTTATCTATTTAATAAATCAAACATGGAAAAAAGTGCTAACTTTCATGAAATGAGTACAAAATTGCAATCAATGGTCAAATAGAATTAAATATAGGTAAACTAAGGGAAACACTGACAATAAAACATTGATACAATTTACCTTGCATGAATACAATTTCTCATGCTTAAACTAGTTCTCACAAAATTGTAGATAATATTCACCAAAGACATGTTTGAGAAATAAACAAGTATACTGAAAAGTTAGATTTAGGAGGAAAGATTGAATTGATCATGACATTTACTTGTTAAAAGACACTGATGTATAATAGAAACAATCTCTCTAGGGAAATATTAGTAAAATACTAACAACACATGTGAAGCCTACCTTTAGTAGAAAATGTCCCATTTTATTTAAATATGTATAAATGTCTTCCCATTTATTACAATCATGTTTATTAAAATGTACTGAGTTTATTTCCATTAATGTAACATTTCATGTACAACGAAAATTCATTTACTTTTAATGCTATTGGTTACTGAAGTAGTCTAGGCTCTCAGTGAAGACCCTCAGGAGTAATTGTCCATAGCACAGAACCATGATGCTATCCTGCATACTTAACAAGATGCATGCCTAGACTATCAATCACCTGTAAGTCGGTAATGAGGTTTGTTAGGGAAACCACCTCAGCATCTTTCTCCATAAAGCATGTCTCCAAAGAGCACTACCTAAGTAGCAACTATTTGCTGTATCTTATTGGTATTTACAGAATTCGATAAGCATTGGATTCCTGATTCCATTTTGTTTTCTGGAGCACATGTAAATTAGGTGAATCGCCACTAAGGTTAGACATGGCCAATCATGAATGAAAATAATGAAATTAGAAGCAGTAACACTTTGCAACAGTTTAAAATTCAACTTCTAATGCAGAGATTCTCCTCGCTTGTATTTTCAAAGCTTTCATCCACTCCTGTGCTAAACTGTTTTCTTTAGGACTTCATTATGTTCCTTGGAAGACTATTTCACACTCTATTAGTCACAGGCAATTTTGTCACACCACTTGAAGGATAAACGCCCACACTTCCTTGCATCTCTTGAAAGCAACTCTCTCCTTTTTTATTATTATTTAATAATCTGCAGCCTGGCACTTCAATTAGAGAGTAATTTTACCTCTTATGGCCTTAAGTGGGGATTCTGGTCTCTCCCCCGAAGCTCATGTATTTACAGGATGGGCTTTGGGAAGATGAATGGGTCAGATGGGCTGTGCGTGGTCAATGAGTTGAGTCGCTGGTGAGATAATTTAACAACATGGAGAGGTGACAGAAGTAAAAGGTGGGACACAGCTGACCACTGTGGATTATTGGGGGAGGGGCGCTTTTATGCTCTCTTTCTCTCTCTACTTTCTGGATGCCAGAAAAGTGAGCAGCTTTGCTGTTTTACACCCTTTCACTACGGTGCTTCTGCCTCATCACAGGCTTAGAACACACTGAGGGAGCTGATCCCAGGCTGAAGCCTCTGAAACTGGGAGCCAGAATGTATCTTCTCATATGTGTTTCTCTCAGGTATTTGGTCACAATGACAAAAACTTGTCTAAAAATGTGGGGAAATATCTACTGGCCAATTTTAAATTCCATGTTCTGTGTATAGATAAACTGTATATCTCTTTTGTATCAAAAATTGTTTAAATACTGAAAATAAAGCAAATAATGTGAATCATATATCCTTTAAGTTTTATAAGAGGCTAAAGCTATCTAAGGATTGTCTAAGACAATGTTTATAATTTATTTGATTGTTAAAGTTTAAAGACTTGGTTATTTCTTAATTTGTAGAGTTTGTCTAAACAAGATGAAAGTATTTTCCATCTCCTAGAAAGTACTTTCTGTCTTCTAGGATTATCTATCTCCCAGGATTTGCTAATCCCAAAGATTTATGAACTATTATGCATTAAGGACTTTTATATCCAAATCAGCAATACTGTCTTAAACTTTATTAAATTGCCTACATTAAATTGCCTACAAAACTCTAACTTCCTAAGCACTATCTGAACATCTTCATGGTCACTGCATTAACTGATGAGTTAAATAAAACTTTTGGCAGATATATATTTTATATTTGCATATTTTCACTCTTTTGAAAATATATTTTGATGTATACAATGAATTAAATGCTTTAAATAATATGAGTGGTAATGATACAAAATCTATACAAGTTCTCTGAAAATCAACCACTGGACTATTGTTAATATTGCAGTAGGAAGAACCTGATTGAATTTATCCTTAAAATATATCTAATCTTCATTAGTCATTGTCTTTCAAGTATAGTACAGTTCACAGTATGCTAATACACTATTTTATATCAAATGTTGTGTTAAGAATGTGATATAATATCACTAAACGCATTTACTCTTCTAAGATCACATTACACAAAAATTACACAAAATTTATATACTGATCCTTTAAATATATATCACATATCAATACTAGCATGTGTCATTTAATAAAACCCCCATTTGTTATATTCAAGAACTTATTAAATACCATGTCCTTAAATACACATTTTACTGTCATAGTAAGAGAGCTTTTATTTTTTTGTAAAACGAATTATTTAATTGAAACTACACAGCAAAGAGACAATATAACTAATAAAATTAAGAAAAGAATATATAGAATGTTTCAAAAGTTTTAAAGTAGGAGCACGACACTTTACCAAACGCCATATGAGAAAATAAAATTGCTCTTATTTTTATTAAAATATGATACTGGGGCTGGGGATTTAGCTCAGCGGCAAAAGCGCCTGCCTGGCAAGTGCAAAGTCGTGAGTTCGGTTCCCGGTACCGGAGAAAAAAACCAAAAAAATAAATAAATAAAATAAAATAAAATAAAATATTATACTGTTCTTTATTCCTATAAAAAGTTATGTACCTGATACAGTATCAAAATATTGACTTTCATGTAGTGGCTTGAACATGTGCGATTTTTCTGTGAAAATACTATCTCTTATGTGAAGAATAAGTATTATTAACTTGTGGATTGAGCTGGGCTGAAATGTAAAGCAGCAAAATATGAGGCTGCATAAACTATGTTAAGTTAATAAAAAAGTAGCAAGTATGAAAGTGTACTAACCCATTGAAGCAGACATGAACTGTTAAAAGAAACTGAAAAGCATTACTTATCTGGAGCTATGTGTATAGGCTGATACACTGTGTCAATTTGAGAAGTTTATAAGTTTAACTAAGCGACTCAGCAGGGAGCCAGGGTCCTCACTCTGTAAACATCCTCATCCTGCGCAAGAGGAGGACGCGGAGATAGTGTGAGGGCTACATTGGCCCTGCTTATAACAAGAAAGAGGAAAAGAGGTTTGCTCTTCCCCCTTTTGCTCTTGTTGCTTTGCTGTCTTCTGCCACCTTAAACTGTTGCCCCTGTGCCATGCCACCCTGCCTTGGAGCCAGCTGATTATAGACTGAAAGCTCCACAAACTGTGAGCTGAATAAACCTTTCCTTCCTTAATTTTGGGTGTCAGATAGTTTGTCTCAGCAACAAACGAAAAGTAACAAAACAATGAAAACAAAATTCAAAAGCTCTACCCATATTGTTAAGAATGTACATACCAATATATAATATAATAAGCTTGCCAAAAATGTTGCTTCATTTGTTGCAACTTTATCCATATACTGATGACTTGAATATTGTTTTAAATTTCTTAAATAAACTTAGTTGGATTTGGATTGTTATTTGAAATGCAAAAATTAAAGAAAGATCATTGATTTTATTTTTCCTTTGGTGCTGCTTCAGGGCAAACATTTCTAGTTGCCTGGAGATATAAGACAAACTAAAGAATGTTATCCTAATTCCATTTCAAAGATAGATGAAAAATAAGTGCCGTTTTCCTCTGCCACCTTCCCCATAGCAACTATTTAACCAAACCCACAAGAAGAGCCGCATAACTAATAAAGTTTTCGGAAGGAAGGTTCTCAGCTCACTTCTACATCTCCAAGTTTATTGAATTTCTTTGACTAAAGAAAAATCTAACATGCTACCTTAATAACATTCTCAGCCATGAATTATCTCAAGAAGATGATGTAATTCAGAAATTATGCTCTTCATGCAACATAAATATATTCAAAGAAATTTTTCTGTAGGAACGCTTAAGAATCTATCTTGATCTGTGTGCTACAAATATCTGGGGTGCAATGAATTGGCTGACCATAACAGATAATAATACTACTAACACTACTACTAGTAGTAGCAGCAGTATTAATTATATTTGAAGCATGGTTGTAAAAAGATAAAGACAAATTTAAGTTCAAAGTGGAGGTGAAATTTGTGTAAACTAAGAAAGAACTCAAGCCTCACAGTTTATGAGCCATTATAGAAATAGTGTCCCAGCACTCTCTCTTTATTAGCCTTAATTTTTGTTGTGTGAATAGAAGCATACACACAGAATTAACTTCAAATTATATAAAAAGTTTAGTTTTTTTAAAAAATGTATATATAAATGTGATTACCATCAAAACTGTAACTACACCAGAAACTTCCTTCATGCTCTTGTATGAGAACTAACTCTCCCCACTGAAGGTAACCACCAGTCTAAATTCTCATAGTCTTCAGTAGCTTTTCATGCTTTTGACCTTCAAATGAATGAACATACAGAATATATTTGGGATAGGGCTTGTTTCTTTCATTCAAAACATGTTTGTGGAATTAATCTGCTTTTTCTTACTGGTAGTTACTTATTGCAATATAATATAGTAACAAATAAATCTGCCACAATTATTTATCCATTCCACTAATGACAGACATTTGGGAGCTTTTCACTTCTGGGTTAATGAAAATAATTCTTCTCTGAACAAATGTAACTACATCAAATTTAAAGACTTTCTTTTTAGAATTTTTTTCTTGTATGGGGATTCGAACTCAGGACATTGCACTTGCCAGGCAGGTGCTGTGCCACTGAGATATATCCCTGGCCCAAGACTTTCACTCATCAAAAGAAATGATTAACAGAGTGAAAAGGTAATCTTTAAATAGGAAGAAGATATTGCAACCATGAGTTCAATAAGAAGTTAATATCTAGAATTGATAAAAAGATAGTCTTAACCAATGTACCAAAAACAGTAACAAAATAATTTGATTTAAATATGGGCAAAGTATGTAAATAGACAGTTCCTCAAAGGAAAATGACCCCAATCACCAAACACAGGGGAACTATCAATCAAAACTACAATGAGATATCATACATATCAAGAAGGCCAGCATAAAAAGAACAGAATAAACAAGTTTGTTATGGGTATGGAGAAATTGTAATGCTTCTACACTGTTGGTGGGAATGTAAAACCATACAATCTCTGTGGCAAACAGGAGAGAAATTGCTCACGATATTAAAAATAGAATTAAGGGCTGGGATATAACTCAGCGGCATAAGCGCCTGCCTGGCAAGCCCAAGGTCCTGAGTTCGATTCCCAGTACCAAAAATAAAAATAAAAATAAAAAAATAGAATTATATGATTGGTCTATCTCACTTCTGACAAACCAGAAGAATTCAGTCAGTCTCCTGAAAGCATAGGAGCATAGTCATATTCACTGCAGCAATAATGGCAGTGAGTGGGAGTGAGACAAGTTTCCCATGACAGATCAATGGACAAAGAAAACGTGGCACATTTACATATAAAGTAATATTATTCAAACTTAAAAAAAATCCTGAAATGTGCTACAGCAGGATGCAACTTAGTGACATTTTGCTAGGTAAATTAAGCCAGTTACTAAAAGGAAAATCCTATGTGGTTCCACTGGTCTGAAGGTCCTATACTAGTCACGAATACAGAAAGTAAAAACGTGGTTGCTGCAGGTAAGGGAACACAGGAGGAGCAGGAGGAATTAATTTTTGAGGGTGGAGCTTCAGATTTTAAAGTTTTAAAGCTGTATTGCACAGTTAAGTAGTTTTCAAAAATGATTTGATTATTTACTGTAGCAGCAGAAACGCAGATGTTCCACATTACTGTGAACACTTGACATTATTAGTATTTTTAAATTTTAACCACTGTGTTGATATGGAAAAATATTGTAGAGAGATTGCATTTCTCTGGTAAATATTCTTATTGGCTATTTGATTATCCCCATTTGTGAAAAGCATGGTAAGTTATCTCAAGCATATTTTTTGATCATGTGTCTCATTTTTATTTGTTCTTAGGAAATCTTTTTACATTGAACCTGAAATATCTAGCCATTATATAAATTACAAATATATTAATCTACTTAATGTCTTAGATTTTAGTTCCTTTAACTGTGCCTTCTGATAAATAGAAATCCTTAATTATACTGAAATCCTTTTACCAATAGATTCCTTTGTTTATAGTGTTATTTATGCCCTATTCTATAATCTTTCATTAAAAATTCATTATTATTGTTAAGGACAATTATTGTTTACATTCATATTAAAACATACAATCCCCCTAGAACTGTGAGTTGTCTCCTATGGCAAGTGGTGATTAAAGATTTCTTCCTCTTTGTAAATATACACTTGACCCAGAAACTACCCTTTACTATTTTGTAACTACAGCTTTACCATAAATCGAGTCATTTTCAATATGTGTACTTTATTATGCTATCGTTCTGTAATTTTTGCAGTTGATGTCACAATATTGATTTTCAAATTTGTTCTACTTTAGGATAATTCTGGCTATTCTTTGCTTTAAAAAGATTTGTATCAGTGTAATCATATAAACTTACGTAAACGTAACTGGTAAAAGTTTGGTTGATTTTATGCGGAAATTTCATGTTTCCCACCAAACTACAGTGCCATGATGAAGGTGATACACTGAATTTATTGAAAAAGAGAGAGACACTTGAGGGAATATGTATTGCCATTCTCATATCCTACTTGAAGTGTGAGTTCAAATAGTAGGCAGCGTTGAAGAGAGATGTCACCTCAGACCCTTTGGTTCCTTTTCTCTGGAGGAAATAAATATTCATGCCCATCACCTTGATTTGTTCTCCTCCATCCTTCTTGAGCAATAAAACTCAGGCACAGTTCAAAAAGTGCCATCAGATGGCACCAGATCCAGACTCCGGTCTCAAAACTCTACTTTTGAGATGCATAACTTAACACTTCACTGACTCTCAGTGGATTTCATTTCCTTCTGGAGAAATTTAGCCTGGAAAACTTCATTATTCTCAAGATCATTTCTTTCTATAAAAGAATCTATTCTTTTAAGAAAATTTTTGGCTTTATTTCATTAGTTTTGTGTTCTAAAAGTTAATAATTAGGGAACTACACACCTCCTGTGGATACAGAAACACACAAGAAACAATATTCCAACAATAACAGAGCATGAAAACCGGATAAATACAGAAAATAGTGTAATTGACCACAGACAGATCACAGGCACAAGTCAATGAAAGCTCAAAATGCTGAATGGAAGGGGCTAGAGATGTGGCTCAGTGCTAGGGTGTTTGCCTCATATGCACAAGGCCCTGGGTTCAATCCCCAACACCACACACCCCCCAAATAAACAAATAAATTTTGAAAAAATACTAAAAGCACTAACCATTCTTAAACAAGGCAGTTGGTGGTTAATGTTATACTACCATGATTTACTCTTACCTTTTCACCTCTGCTCCACTTGCTAATTGGAAGCGATATCCAATTTATCACAACTAAATACATTTCATATCCTAACAGTTTTGCAGTCTCCTACAGGCATACAGAAACACACACTTGAAGGAAACATCTAACACATGTTTGAGGAAAAGACATTGATAGCCAATGTGTTTTTAAGAAACTGTATTTCAATAGATATTAACTCAAGGATATATACCAGATGGGTATGATCTTAGAAATGTACATTTTATTTATTTTTGTGATGCAAAGTGAGCTTATATTTCAGTAAGAATCATTTTAAAGAATGCCTGAAAACACTGATGCAAACTTTTTTCTTAAATGGAAAGCATATGAAGAATACTTGGGCACAGCAATCATTAACTATATTTGAGACTGTAGTGTTCTTTTTGTTAAACTGTATTAGTTTCCATGTTTGAGAGTCTAAATGAGGCTTTGATGAAGTGCATGCTAAATATATTGTAATAATTGTTAGAAGGTTCTGTCAAATAGTACTGTACTCACTAAATCATGCATCGCCAATGTTATGATTTGCAGTGTGATAAAGTTATGCTATGGTAATTTTTTTGGAACATTGCAGCATATGGTGCCAGATGCCAAAGGCATACTAATTAATGAGAAAATTAGCACATACATATTTGTTCACTCTAATTCATCTGCAGCCAAGGCTTACAACACAACTCAGAAAGAAATTTGAAATGTTAAGGTTAATTTTACACAAAAATTAATATTGGCCTTTAATAGCAGCATACAAACAATAAGTGGGGGTTTTTAACCAAGAAAATAAGGCATGTTATTTCTATAATTATTTTACCTTTCCATTTTCCAACAGGAATTATGCTAAGAAAGAGTATTTCACATCCTTTAAGAAAATATGTGTATCAATTTTTTTTACATTCAATATTCTCAAGATTTTTTACATTCAATATTCTACAGGCTAAACTTACACTAATCTACTCATTTTTTGCCTCAGACTCCTAAGTGACAAATACAAATTGTTGAACATTCAAAGGTCTACTCAGCTGAAGGCCATCTTGCTTATTCTAGTAGTTTCCATATCTAGGCAATTTATATTACAGAGTGATGGTCCTATAATACCAATAATATCACTTTACATTTTTATAGGCTTTTAATTTTTATGTTACTTTGTGATACGTAAGTTAAAAGCATGACTTCTGGAGCCAAATTACACCTGGACAAATTCCAGATCTACCATTTGTAAGTCTGTGGTCTTGGGACATTACCTCATCTCTCCTAGATATAGGTCTTTTTTTTTTTTTTTTTCATTTTTCATGAAAGCTATTACAGTATCCCCTTCAGAGAGCTGTTGGGAGAATTCATTGAAACATTCCATGCAAAGCAAACATCAGAATGCTTGGAACATAAAAATCATTCAGTAAATGTAATAATTTATTTTTATTGTTCTTTCAGAAGCTTGATGAGGTAGTTATCATAGTCATTAGTATCATAGGCAAATAAATTTGAACAAAGGACATGATACTTGAGGAATCTTGAGCAAACAAGTTTTAAGTATACAATCTGTTTAGAAATCTAAACTATCAAAATAAACAGTTACAAGTGTGCATTTTTACTCAGAGGTCTTATGATTTATAGGCCAGCTCTTTGCAATAGGGAAAACATTTTGAAAATTGAAAATAAAAGAACCTGTAAGAGAACTTTTAAGTCTCTCTGTATTAGTTCTATAGGAAGATCTTGCCCTGTGGTTTGCAGGTGGTCTTAAACCCTGCACCGGGAGCATCAGTTTCAACTCCCATTTTATACCCTTTCCATTCTTTTTCAAACCTTAACCCAATTTCATGGAAACACATGATATTTATATGGGAATTTTGGACTTTCTAATTTTCCCCCTAGGAGAGGAAAAAAAGAACCAGTTCTTAGAAAATTAGTTGCTGAGGCAGGGTTCAGAAGGATTATTCTGAGAATTGCCTTGCAACTTGAAAGAATAAAGCTTAAGTGACCTACATCAAATGGGATGTTAAAGTATGTTTAATATACAAATCCAAAAGCATGACCATTAATAGAAATAGAACCATGTCATCCTTGTTGAAAACATGAAAATCATTAGCAGATTTCATTGACTCCTCAATGACCCTATGAGAATACTTTAAATCTTAAAAAGCAAATCTAATTTTGAACAGCCATTAGCACTGAAAAAAACTGACTCCTTTCTGCATGTTTTTTCTATTATCTCAAGTACACAGAAATTTTCTTTCCCTTTCTTCCTTCTCTACATTTTATTCTTTTCTTTTATAATTTGTGTAAAATTTTATACTTTTTAAAATAAAGTATCTTAAATGCTAACTAATGCATGACATGATTAGTCTGAATTAATGAAAAAATCTCACATTTATATCTCCAAGGTATAGTTTTATTATATTCTGGCATGGAAAAATATCTAACTTCAAACAACAAAAACAACAAAATCTACACTTGCAAAGGTCTGTCTGAATTTCTCTGTAAAGATAGATATTTAGAAACATCTGGCTTCAATTCCACTGTCCTCAACTAAAAGGACATAATGTGACATTTACAATCCAGAGCTAATTCATGTTCAATTTCATTCTCCAAGACTTAATATATATTTAAAATAATTATATAGTTATTGCTTATGTTGTTGACTTTCAAAGATGTCCTAATTTTTCTCTGTGTCTTGTTTTGGGAGGAGGGATTTTTTTCTCTGTATCTTTTTTTGAGGAGGGATCCTTTTCTCTGTGTCTTTTTATGAGACAAGTTTTCCCTATGCAGTCTATGCTGGCCTCAAATTCCTGGTGATCCTCCTGCCTTAGCCTACCAAGTGCTGGGATTACAGATATGGTCCATCATGCCAGGCTTTTTTTTTTCTGTCCTGAAAGGCTATACAATGTTCCTTGTATTCCTGGAAGGCAAATAGTATACTATCCATATCATCGTAAGTAAGATAATTCTCAGCACGTCTCTGTTTTACATGTGTTCCACATATAACAGGCTTTTGGTATCTTCACATCTCTAAATAAGTCTTCAAAAAGGGAAATGTGAGTCTATTCTGAAAGCTTACCTAGAAATGCTCATTGCTGATAAGTTAATAATGAAAATAAAGCTTAAAAAACTCAAAGCAATTACTTTAAGGAAAACACAATCGATTTTTGATAAGATAGGGTTATATAAAGGCAAGGAAATAAAGCTCTCATTAGCCAGGAGGAGGTTCTGAGTAGGATGCCTAAAAGACTTTTTCTAGAAGTTTGGAAGGGGTTTGGAAGGGAACTTAGGTCAGTGAGTAAGAAATATAATCTGTACCCTGTAGGAGACTCTGTGCTTTTCAGGGTGCAGTCTCTGGCCTTTGCAGTGGTTCTCAGCATCAGTGTTTATGGAGGGCTTGTTCAGGGCCCATGCGTCCTTGAGCCAATGGCCAGCCTGGTCATGCTCTGAAGAGGCTGCAGACAGTCACAGGCACCTGGCAGATATTTTTCTTTAAAATTCCTGGAGGGTTGTGGCTGGCTGACTCCATTTTGGGCTTCTCAACTCTGTTACCGGGGGTGGGGTTCAGGAGGCCTAGACCTTTCACAAGGAAGGAAAAGGGGAGCAAGGCAGGAAGTCTATATTCTGAGCTGGTCCTTTGTCATCCAGAGCACGTGTCTCCTTGTTTATTCTTCTATGGAACATCGCAGTAGACTTTGACTTCCATAAGATAGTTCCTGTGGTTCTTTTGGGACAACCATGTTTCTTTCCAGCAAGTTAAACTTTGCAACTGTCTACATGTTTAGTGTCAGTCGGCAAAGAGAACTAAGGACTGAGGAGGGACGTTACAAAGGTCACCCTGTGTGCTGGGTTCTGTAAATCCAAAGAAATATTACTTATCAGTTAATACTTTAGCCATATATATGAGATTTGGGGGAGGATAGAGCACTAGGAGAAAGGAAGGAGATATTAACATTCCAAAAGGATTAGGAAGTGACAACAGATTTCAAAATAGCCAGAAGGACAGGGAAGTAAAACTGACTTGCTATAGATAACTTCCTAAAGGAGCAGCCCTGTTACAGTACTAGGGGGGAACTGTATTCAGCTGTTAGCAAAAGTAACCCCTCCTCCTCTGCCAACATATATATACATAAATATATATATATATATTTTTTCTAATAAGCATAAAGTACAACATAGGTAGTTAAAACTTGGTGTGGTAACTGTAATATAACTGGGACCCAGTCTCTTTTCTTAGCTCCTGGCTTGTGTCGTCAAGTTTACCACAGAGTTATGAGATAGTTCTGGAAGTCTAACCATCTCATCAAAAGTTCAAGCAGAAGAAAGCATAAAGGAAGCTTTCCTAGAGACTATATCAGAATTATACCTATATTTCATGCAAACCCTATTTATGCAAGAAAAACTGAGAGTTTTATTTGTTCATTACTGACCACCTGAAC
This sequence comes from Chinchilla lanigera, assembly GCF_000276665.1. Taxonomy (NCBI): domain Eukaryota; kingdom Metazoa; phylum Chordata; class Mammalia; order Rodentia; family Chinchillidae; genus Chinchilla; species Chinchilla lanigera. The sequence goes on along the minus strand of NW_004955479.1, from coordinate 6,399,930 downwards.
ATTCGCAACTATAAAGAGTTCTACCACTGAGAGAGGTAAGAATACATGGTTGGTAGATAGCTAGCAGCTTTGTAAACTATAATATGGCCAATTGTAACTAAGCTTCATTGTAAACAACATAGTTATGTAAACAAAGACATTAGATGTTACATTTACTTTAAGGAAATTTGTAGAACCAACTTCTGGGAGTCTTAAAATGAGAAGTTTTTCACAGATATTAAACTTTTTTAATTAAATTTATTTCCTCATACATTTATTACAATATTAGATAACCATGTTCGACATGCAAAAAAATCTATTTGTTAACATAGTAAACAACATGTAAGACAGAACAGAATGTGTTAAATAGCAATAAACAATTTTCTTTTGTGGATCAAAGAAAAAATCTGTTCTGCATAGAGGATTTAAAAATTGTTTCCCCATTATATTGGACTGGGCACTAGGAAATTATATGTAAATTTAATAAATATAAAACATATTTTTTCTATTTATACTTGTGTTTCTTATCTAGGATAAACCATGCAATGTTTAAACTTGTGTGTTTCATTTATTTCTTTTATTTTTTATTTTTTTATTTTTTTATTTTTCTCCGGTACCGGGAACCGAACTCACGACCTTGCACTTGCCAGACAGGTGCTTTGCCGCTGAGCTAAATCCCCAGCCCCTGAGCTAAATCCCCAGCCCCTATTTCTTTTAATGTTATGGTTTCAAAGTGCATTCATTTACCTACAGTTACAAAAAGGAAAGTTTATTTCTTCTGTCAATTTCAATTTAAAGTTTATTTCTTAAATGATTTCTAATTTCATTATTAATTCTTTTGTGAGATTTTACCCAAATCACAATAAAAATCTTCCTTTTCTCTAGCCATCTGTTTTCAGTTTATCAAATTCTGTATTTTAAAGCTTCTTTTGATGTATTATATTCTTTTAGCTCATACTGAAATCATTTCGTATTTGTAGGAATTTCATTCTGATAATTAAATTATTTCTCATAATAAGAGGCAGGATTTTGTTGCCATCATTTTATGGTGCTTAGGTTTTTGGCATGATATGTTGCCTTATGTTAATAATGGAGGGTGCTGTGTCAAAAGAGCATCTTTTCTTATTTCAAAGAGAGTAGTAAATGAGAAACAAACAAACAACAACAACAACAACAACAACAAAATAGAAGAGTAGCAGCACACCAATATCACAAACATAAGCAAATCAAAGAAAAGCATTCAAAGTGATACAGGGTCTCAAGACAAATTTATCCAAACCAACAGTGGTTGTTACATTACATATCGCTATCCTTAACTACATTGCTCAGATTATCAGATGTAAGAATGAAAGATAGCTCAAATGATTAAAGAGAATAAGAAAATAATTCTTCAATAAAACATTAGAGATAATACAGAGTTTCACTAGACAAGATGGTAGGAGTTCGTCACTGTAATTCCATTGCATATTGTTATCTTCAAATCAGTTGCTCAGACCCTGAGACACAAGCATGCAAAATCGATCAGAACATAAAAAATTGTGAGCATTAACTTCATTTCCATACACCATCAGACAACAGCAGTACAGTCATTGCAGCTATTCATATATATATTTTTGTTTTGTGTTCTTTCTTTCTTTTTCTTCTTTTCCTCATCCCAGTCATTCCTTCCTTTGAGCAATTTCTTTCCCTTTCCTACCATCTATTGTATGTTTTGAGTTTTACCTAGTCTTTCAGGTTCTTACACCAAGGAGACAATAGGATGTTTACACATCTGGGTTTGATTTACTTCACTTGTGAGTATGGTCTCTAGTTGCATCCATTACCTACAAAAGCCTAGAGTTTATCTTTTTTAATAGCTGAGTAATACTCCATTGTATAAAAATACCACATCTTTTTTATCCATTCCTCAGTGGATGGGCATTTTGGTTGTTTCCAAGATTTAGCTATAACAAATTGTGCTGCTATAAACATAGGTGCACATACTTCGCTGTGGTAGATGTCTTTAATTCTTCTGGAAAAATACCCAGAAGAGGAATAGCTGGGTTAAATAGGACTTCCAATCATAGTTTTGTGAGGAATCTCCAAATTGATTTCCACAAAAAGAGCTTCTTAATACTCATGTTTCTTGGGTATTAATATTACTGCTGTAAAGGCTTCAAAGATAGGTTGTGAGAAGTGCCTGCTTCTTTTATTGCCTTCTTTTCTGGACGACTTCATTGCTTTGCTTCTACTGTTTTCACATAATATTGCAATTTCAGCACTTCGTGCAGGAAGAGTATCTTTTAGTTTGAGAGTTTACCTGTCCAGGCTGAATGGCAGCACTCTGTGATGGTAATTCTCCTATATGCACACTTCTTGAAGTCTAGGCTATTGTTCTTGCTTTATAATGATTTTCTGAAAACGACCCACTAAATTTCCATATTAAGTGAGATTTCAGGAAGATTTCCTGTTTAGATTTCCCTTTTCTTTCCTGTGCTTCCTCATATGCTGATAAGAAAAATACAAATTACTGTTATTAATAAGAGGCTGGGATATGTATATTTTGGATTCTTGGAGTTAGAATATAATATTTTGTAGATACTAAATTTGCTAAAGTATTGTATTAAGCTAGTTATATATTTTATTTTGGGGGGCAGTTGGAGATGTTAAATGTATACCACTGTTACCACTGTTATCACATCTTACCCAAAATGCTCTTAATTTTTCTTTCATTTATCCACTTACATTATGATATATTTTAATGGTGATACCTCATTTATATTTGGAAAATGTAATTAGCATTAGGATTAATAAGAGAAGTCTTCACTTTGATTTCTATTTTTATATCAAGCATTTCTTCCACTGTGTATACAATTTATCAAAACAGAATATATACAAGGATTTTCTTCATTAAAGGCAGATAATTTGGTATTATAGAGAATTGGTATTTTTACTTAAAATCTAAGAATACTTCAAATTTAACTACCAAAGATGCACCAAATGTCCCTTGATGCCCTGTCTTTGTTATCCTTTTTTTTTTTCTCCGGTCCCGGGAACTGAACTCACGACCTTGCACTTGCCAGGTAGGCGCTTTTGCCGCTGAGCTAAATCCCCAGCCCCTTTTGTTATCGTTTTTATGAAGCAATTCAGAGGCAGGCTAATTTCTCATTATAGCAAACAAATAAATGCACCCAAATTATTCATTCATCTTAAAATGCAGTATATCTTTATATTTCATTTTCTGTAAAAACTAGATTTGAAAGAAGCATCCACAAACCATTAAAATTATACTGTATTTTAATAATTAGTACTCGTTAGTAATAATCCTCATAACATTTCAAAATATAATGTTGTATACATAGTTTCCACATCCAGGTTACAACTGAACAAATTCTTTGATTTAAAAGCGTGGAAAACATTACTAAACATGATTCATAAACAGATCTAACATTTCAGATGACTTTATTGGAGGCATTTTCTTGATTTATAGAATTATTATGAATGAGGGTCACAAACAACACTTGTTTTTATAGACATCTTTGCAGAAAAGGTTAAAGCTTGTATAAAACAGTTCAGAATGTCCTCAGTCTGAAGAAAGGAAAATGTGTTTCACACACTGATATCTTTGTAATCTCTCTCAAATGTTTTTTCCATCTTAATTATTTATGGTTTGTTTCTACAACAAGCTTATCTTTTCTTCTTCACTATTCACTTTTAACCAGAGGTGGGATCCTCCCAGGAGCTGAGGTTTAAGATCTAATCAAATAGATAAGAATAATGATAATGAGTTTTATTTGCATTATTAAGGCAAATGATTGGTACATCTCTTACACTTAATTATCAAATTAGAAGCCAGTTTTTTCTTAATATCTTAGCTGGAGTTCCTCTAAATCAGAGAAAGAAAACATCTGAGAGATTATTCACTCTATAATATCTTGGTTTCTATTTCTGACTTCTTATCTAAATCTACAAAGTAAGATAAGATTGAGTACTGATATCCTCCACCTTTCCTAATGTAAGTAGGGTGAAGCCTCTGAAATTTTCATGACAAATATAAAGACAAAGATCTCAACAATTCCATTAAATATTGGTCTGGATTCACTATCATCTTTAAAGGGTAAGTACAATTTGTGGGTTGATTGCATTTAATCATAAACCACAATGCGCCTAGGTCTGCATTCAAACTTTATTTTTTTTTTATTTTAAAGAGAAGAACAAAAACAAAACAATGCAAAATTAAAAGTTAGAACTTGTGAGTTAGATAACATGCTTTTTGTTTTTAAAAAGTTCTGCAAAGCACTGCCCATCTATTACTGCATCAAACACTTGTGAGGAAGTAGAAAGAACTATTATTCATAAAAACGGATATGGAACCTGGGGCACTGCTCATTTTGTGTCCTTAGCAATAACTGGCTTTGGGAAAATGCAAGCCCAGTTCATCCTCTCCACCATGTTGCTAAATGACACAAGGGTCACTTCGACTTGCATCCGCTAAAGAACAAAGACAGGGTACATCTGGCTTTCAAGTCTCTGCAGAGGTCTGTAGCCTCCTGCCCATCTAAATGAAATGAACTGCCACTGTATTTATAATATTATCTATAATTCTGCTGTGATTTCTAATTGCATCAAGATGGATAACTAAGTAAGATAATACATTCTGTTATTTTCTTCCTCAAAACAACATTTTATGGGTCTTGCGAATCAAAACACATTTTGCAGCTAAATGTTTTGGCACACAGAAGGGTAGAAATAGAGCAAATTGCCTAATCAAAGGAACAGAGATTTTCAGGCTCAATACTAAAGTTTTAATGACAGGGTTTTACTGGGGTCAGTCCTCTAATTATAGGCTGTTTTACTAATCATTATCCAACTTACCTTGAATTCTGAATAAGTGAAACTGAGAACCATGTTCTGATGAATTCTTTTGTTAATTTCCTTTCCAGTTCTTCAAGTTACAAGACCTGAAATAGGAGACATGCCTGTACTATTCTGACCAGAACTCTGTAAGTTAAAAATGAGTACCAAACAAATTATGTATGGGCATAAGCATGAGTATTTCACGAAGTTATCACTTCTATCTTTATATTTGCCAAGGCCACACCAATGTCAGAAACACATAAGTGAAAGCAACGGAATTCTTATCGATTCTTTTGCTTGTTACTTTGAATGAACGGAATTTAGAAAAGGGTCAACATTGGGAAAACATTTGGGAGAAGAGTTTATGTGATATGGAAATTAGGATGGTCACTTTAATCTAGTCAGATGGTGGAAAATACAATCATATTCTTTCATTTCACAATGCTTTACTTTAGAAGCCAAAAAGCATCCAACATGGTAGCCTACATACAGATACTCTAAGGCTGTGGCCAACTGATCATCTCTGAAAATAATACTATAAGCCATGGGGTAGAGGTCAAGATTAGTCTACTTTATTATCAGAAAGTTGATTAAAAGGTAAGTTCTTAATTTGTAAAGGCAAATATTTGCATTTTCACTTTCCCTGTGTTGTATTTTCTTTTCTTTCCTTGAATACATTTAAATTGCAATTAAAATATAACTAAAAGTGATTTCATTGGGTAGTTCCTATGCTGGTAAATTTGGGGTCTAGTGCCATAAGCAGAGTACATATGTAATAGATTATGCACGGCATTTTCTATTCAGTACATCTATATTGGTTCTTAAGATCCCACTGTGCATTCTCATCAGTCCTTCCAATTTCAGGTTGCCCCTGATAGTGCCAACCATTAAAGCTTCACAACAGGACCATGAAGTTCCTCCTAACAACCACCTGTGTCCCTTCCATCCAAATGTATGCACTCCCTGTGAGACCACCACAGGGAGTCAGACACAGCCACAGAAAGAAATGACAAACTCTCAGGCACTTAACCTGATGCTCATTCAAACTATGATTTCTGTTTTGTTCTGAGGCAGTCAGGGACATAAGCAATGTTTTTGATGAAGAACATCGACCCCTCACTCAGGCCTACAGATGTCCAACAAGTAGCTAAAACCACGGCAAATCTTGATTTTCATTTTGCATTTGTATCATTTACTACCTTAAACCTTTGAATCAAATCATGTCTCAGCTCTGCACTCAGGTGTATTGATTATTTAGGGAATGTCTTTCTAAAATTTGGCAATATTTTTTGATTAATCCTAAATTTATATAACCTATCTCAATCCCCTGTAAAGAATGAGGATACCAAGGTAAGAGCTATACAGGGATAGTCAACTACCAAAGGACACCAAGAAATTTGTAGTCATTGCTCTAAATCTACAGTCACCTTGGATTCTAACAAAGCCTCAACAAAACTAAGACAGCCTGAAACAAAATAATGATCACATGGACAATGCATTGCTCTTCAAGCAATGGAATCTTCTCCTTGATCTGTATTACAAAGCCAGCACTGATACAATGATCAGTGGGACCCTGACTCACTCCAGAAAATGTGTAACAGCTGGTCTCATTGCTTTCCAAGCAACCCAGTCTGATCCTTTTCATCAGAGCTGCTCCTCCCTAATTCTGTCTAATAAATTTACCTATGCTTCTCACTAACTTATCCTAAAATTACTATTCTATAATCATGGTTCAAAAACCTTCTCTGCAGGGCAAGTTGAAGTCCTGTTCTCCCATTTGGGTAACCTTACTAGTGACAGTCCCTCTGATTCTCCCCAAAAGTGATGACAGGCTGCTCTGAGGACCAATGGGGTTTTAATAGGCTATGGACAGAAGACCACAGCTGACACTTTTTGTCTCAGGTATTATTTCTTTTCTTAGGTAAAGGATGTTCAACCTAGATTGTACACAGCCCTGGAAATACATGTAGCCAGATGAAGAAATGATTAGAAAGTATTTAAGGTATTAATTTAAAATCCTATTTCCAAAACCCGGTGAGTCTGAAAGAGACCTTGCAATCAGTTTCAGGTTATGTTTGCCTTTGAACTTTTCTGTTATAATAGTTGTTTCTCCATTTTGCAAAAAACAAAAAATAACAGCAAATGATAAAGAGGGGGGGAAATGAAGGTAAAAGGCAAGAAGAAGAAAAGGAAGAAAGGAAGAAAAGGAAGAAAGGAAAGACGAAGGAACGAAGGAAGGAAGGAAAGTTAAAAAGTATTCTAGTCTTCGCTTTGTTGTCATTAAACAGAGAAGAAATAATTGAAACATCAGGTGATATAACATCAAAAATAAAAACAAAGTACAAAGATCATTATACTGAAATTTAGGAGTTTAAGAAATGTGTGATAGGGGGCTGGGGATTTAGCTCAGCGGCAAAGCACTTGCCTGGCAAGCGCAAGGTCGTGAGTTCGGTTCCCGGTACCGGAGAAAAACCAAAAAAAAAAAAAAAAAAAAAAGAAATGTGTGATAGGACCATAATAAAATTCCCAATTTATATAGAAAGAATTTCTCTATGTTAATGTCTATTAAAATAAAAAATATAAATCAGAATTTGTTTTAATCTTATAATATCAAGAAAAGAATTTTGGGATATATGTGAAATACAGTCTCTTTTTATTAATAGATACATTTTAATCAATATTTACTCATAACAATTTATTGAAAAGTAATTACTTAGGAATATTTTTTGTATTTTTGTCCTCTTAATCAATTTTTAGTAGTTAAAATTATAGCTATAACTCAAAACATGAGAAAAATAGAATGTTGTGTTCACAGAAAGTGGAAACAGGTTTTTAATTTATGAACACAATTTTCTTGCAGAAAAGTATGAAGTAATTTTCCTGATTGGGTAATCAATAAGAGAGGTATTATTTTAGGATACAATTCTCTAGATAGGCAAGGGAAATGTAAATAATATTAAAAAATAGAAGATACAGTATAAAATGTTTAAGGATTAATTAATTGTCATGTATAATTTTTCATTGGCTATATATATAAAAGTTCTATTGTAGTTACATTCTATTGAAACCTACAATATAATGTTTGTTTTTTCTGGTACTGGGAATCAAACTCACAGCGTCACGCTTGCCAGGCAGGCACTGTGCTGCTGAGCTAAATCCCCAGCCCCAATATAATGGTTTCATGCAGTATTTTTTTCAATTTAAAGAGAATAGTAAAAAAAAAATAAGAATAATAGCAACATACCAACATCACAGACATATAAAACAAAGCAAGCACATTAAATGTGATACAGGGTTTCAAAATAAAATGATAGGAATTAACAGATGTTGTTATATTACGTATTGTTATCTTCAACTACGTTGCTCGGATTACCAGATGAAAGAATGAAAGATTCTTCAAACCATTAAAGAAAATAAAATAATAATTATTAAATAAAACATTAGAGACAATACAGAGTTTCACTAGACAAAATGGTGGGAATTCACCAATGGTTATTCTATTGCATATTGTTGTCTTCAAATCAGTTGCTCAGATTACCACATATAAGCATGCAAATTTTGTCAAAATATAAAAAATTTTAAACACTAACTCTTCCTTTCAGCATACCATCAGATATCAGCAGTACAGTTATCCAAGCTATTCTTCTATATTTACATATCTATATCTACATATAGATATAGATATATTTTGTCTTCCTTCTTTCTGTTTTCTTCTTTCCCTCATCCTAGATGTTCCTTCCTCTGAGCAATTTCTTTCCCTTTCTTATCATCTATTATACATTTTGAGTTTTACTTACTCTTTTTGGTTCCTACACCTGGGAGACTATATGATGTTTACACATATGGGTCTGATTTATTTCACTTACAAGTATGGTTTCCAGTTGCATCCATTTACCTACAAAAGCCTAGAGTTTATCTTTTTAATAACTGAGTAATGTTCCATTGTATAAAAATACCACATCTTTTTTGTCCATTCCTCAGTGGATGGGCATTTGGGTTGTTTCCAAGATTTAGCTATAACAAATTGTGCTGCTATAAACATGGGTGCACATATATCGCTGTGGTATGATGTTTTTGATTCTTTAGGAAAAATATCCAGAAGGGGAATAGCTGGGTTAAGTGGCACTTCTAATCCTAGTTTTGTGAGGAATCTCCATACTGATTTCCACAGCGGTTTCAACAATCTACACACCACCAACAGTGGAGAAGAGTTCCTTTTTCCCCCACAGTCCCTTCAGGATTTGTTATGGGTTGATTTCTTGATGATAGCCATTCTTTCTGGGGTGAGATGGAATGTCACTGTTGTTTTAATTTGCATTTCTTGAACAACTAAAGATATTGAACATTTTTTCATGTATTGATTTACCACTAGTATTTCTTCATCTGAGAAGTGTGTGTTCATCTCAGATGCCCATTTTTTGATTGGATGTTTGAATTTTGGGGGCCTGACTTCTTTTAATTCTTTATATGTCCTAGATAGAAATCTTTTGTCTAAGGGGAAGTTGGCTAAAACTTTTTCCCAATTCATGGGTTTCCTTTTCACTCAGTTGGTGATTTCTTTTGATATGCAAAAAACTTTTCAGTAAGATGTGAACCCAGTTGTTGATTGTTTTAAGTATTTCCAGTGCAGTTTCATTTTTCTTTGTGAACTCTCTGACTACACCTATGTCTTCAAGATTTTTACCTTCTTTCTCTTCCAATAGATTCTGTTTTAGTACTTAGATCTTTGATCCATTTTGATTTTAGTTTAGTGCATGGTGAAAGACATAGGTCTAGTTTTAGTTTGGGGCTTGTGGAAAGCCAGTTTTTCCAGTACCATTTATTAAAGAGGTTGTCTTTCTTCTATTGAACATGTTTGCCCCCTTTTTCAAAGATAAGTTGACTGAGTGTATTTGTAGTTGTGTCTATATCTTCTAATCTGTTCCATTGATCTTCAGGTCTGATTTTTTACTGACAGTACCATGAGGACTTTATTACAGTAGATTTGAAGTATAATTTCAAAACAGGAATTATGATGTCTCCTGCCTTTCCTTTTTTTCCCAGGATTACTTTTGCTATTTTAGGCCTCTTCTGGATCCAGATGCATTTTAGGAATGTTTCCTCTAGATCTGTGAGGTATACTAATGGTATCTTAATTGGGATTACATTAAATCTGTACAAAAATTTGGGGAGTATGACCATTTTCACAATGTTAGTTCTTCCTATCCATGAGCATGGAGTATCTTTCCATTTTCTGATAACCTTCTCGATCTCTTTTTTCAGAGTACTATAATTTTACTCTATAGATCTTTTACTTCTTTTGTTAGATTAATTCCTAAGTATTTCATCTTTTCAGATGCTATTGTGAAAGGTGTGGTTTCCCTAATTTTTCTCTCAGTCTGCTTGTTCTTTTTGTACAGGAATGCTACTGATTTTTGAGTGTTGACTTGTATCCAGCAACAGATCTTTTGATGAGTTTCTGGGATCTTGTTCACTATAAGTCTGGGTGTAGATTTTTTTTGGTTATGGTTAATTGGAGTTCTATCTGCTTCAGTTTTCTGTACATCTAGTTCTTTTTCTATGCCTAGGAAATTTTTTGCTATTACTTCTGCAGATAGACTTTTTATGTCATTTGTGTTGACACCTACTGTTTTGTTGATATGTATTAATCTTACATTGTTTTGCTTTGCTTTATCTTGCAGTTGTTGAATTGTTTTTTCCTGGATCCTTGTTGTTTTTAGGAGACCCTTTCTTTAACATTTCTTAGTGGCAATGCTGACTTCAAGGTGTGAAAGTCTATCTTCAGCTTTGTTCAGGTGGTTTTGCCAGCTTTTGATGCAATTTTTATTTTCCTGGATATCTGTTTGAATACAGTTCATGCATTCTAGTTCTTTTCTATATTATTCACTCAAAGTTTCCAAGAGTTTTCTATGCTCCTCTATTTTCTTATCAAGGTCTTCTTTGGATATGCTGAACAATTCTTTCTTTATTGTTGTCATTTCTTTTTTTACCTGAGAGATTATTTCTGATCTGATGTCTTCTGTGACCTGATGGACTTGTTTCTTTACTTCAGTTGTTATTATTTCAGAAATTTCAGGTGTATGACTTCCAGATTCTTCTGTGTTGATGTCTCTTGGATTTGTTCTGCATGGTACAGAGGTCTGAGATTGCATTTTGCTCCTTTTTTGGTCATTTTTGTAGATCCAGAGGTTTCCTGGAGCTCCGCCTCACTCCCATGATCATGTGGGAGTGGCAGCGTGAGGGTCCAAGGATCCCCAGTGCTCAGTGTGGCTCCTGTGCTGGTATGTGGTGGCAAGGTGGGGGCCCTGGTGCTTCCAAAACTTTCTTGCATTCAGTTGGCTCACTGGCCCACGTCGGAGGGGCAGGGTAGGCTCACTGGAGTTCCTGAAGCTGTCTGGAGTTCAGCCTGGCTTCCACAAGGGTAGGGAGCGTGCAGGTCATGGTTACTGAGGCTTCAGGACCCAGCCCAGCTCCCACATATGCAAGGAAGGGGTAAAGGTGGAGTCCCCAAGGCCTCTGACTCTGTCTGGGTTTCCGCTTGGCTCCCATGTGGGGAAGGTGGTGCTAGGAGTGGCCATTGAGGCCCCAGAAGGTGTCTGGAGCTCCGCCTTCCTGGCACACTAGTGGGGGAAGCATTGAGGTAACTCAGTGGGGTTCCTGAACATGTCTGGATTCAGCCCTGCTCCTGTGGGAATGCTAGGGGTGCAGGGAGTGGTCACCAAGGCCCCAGAAGGTGACTGGGGCTCTGCCTGCCTCATACACTGGTCAGCAATGCATGGGGTGGTTCACCTGGGTTCTTGAAGATGTCCAGTTTCAGCCCAGAGCCCTATGCAGTATTTTTAAATCATAGTTTAAAAATGGTAATGCTGTATTCTTTCCTTGTTTTTAAGAATACACTAAAATATTTGGTAATTTTTAAAAATACATATTGGAACCAAGCTAACTCAAATTACACATTGGGTACACAGGAAAAAATATGAACTCTGGACTAAGTAATATGCATTTTCCAAAGGCCTGATCTTTGTAAATAGTTCACTTCCTTAATTAGTCTATTTTACTCTATCGCCTATCAAAATGCTTGGTGAATATTTTATGCTCACAGATACTTTCCAAGAGAATAAGTAATAGTATAAATATGAGTCACTTTTAAACAAAACTAGAATTTCAATAAATTATTTTTTAAATAGTATCTTTGTACCATTTCAACATCACCTTCTTGCTGATATTTAGCTTCTAATATATTGCTTGAAAATATATCTAGTTTTAGTTGAGCATGGAACAATGAATTCTAATCCTAGGAATTTTAATTCCATTTAAGTTTATTAAATACTTCTTAAACTTTTATTATGTATCATTCATTTTGTTGGGGGCTGGTTGGTAATATTGTAGTGGATACTACAGTCATGACCTTTCTTTCACTTTTTAGAGAGAACAGAAATTAAACCATACTGACAAGGGGATGAGAATCACCCTGGGACACTGTGAGCATGGAAACATAGGAGTATGTTGTAGGAGCTTGTTAAGAAGTATAAACTGCTCTCTGAGATCAGGTATGGCCTTCTCAGTTGGGAACTATTACAACGGACTCTTTCAGTTTCTTACATGAGGGCAACAATATAACATTTACACATGTGAGTTTCATTTAATTCACTTATGAACACTGTCTCTAGTTGCATCCACTTACTTATTATCTTGGTTACTTTTCTCTAATTGCTGAGACAAAATACATGATGCCCAAAATTAAAGAAGGAAAGGTTTATTTAACTTACAGTTTGTGGAGGTTTCAATCCATACTTGGCTGGCTCCAAGGCAAAGTGGCACACGGCAGAGGGCAACAGTTCATGGTGGTGGAAAATAGCAAAAGCAACAAGAGCAAAAGAGAGGAGTGGCAGCAAGCAGCCTCTTTCTCTCCCTTACATTGTATGTAAACTATGCACCCCAGGGCAGATGCAGCACTCATACCCATGAATCAATCATAAACTCTAGAAGCCTGCCACATGATTGCATGAGGCTTTGTGGGGACATCCAGAACACGCCCAGCATTCCACCCCTGGCTCCCCAGAGACTCATGCACACCCCTTCATGCAAAAGACATGCTAGTCCAGCTCTAAGAGTTGTTAAAATCCTAACGTTCTCAGCATTGTTGAAAAGTCCAAGTCCCAAATCTCCTCTGAGATATAAGGCAAACTCTTAGCTGTGAGCCCTTGTACAAATGAAAAATTAAACACTTCCAACATTCAATGGCACAGAATAAACACTACCATTCCAAAAGGTACAAACAGGGTGATGCAGAGCACTGGGACCAAAGCAAGTCCAACATCCAGCAGGGCAAACATTAAGTCCTGTATTTCCATGTCCAGCATCTAAAGCAAACTGTGGCACATTGTGAGCTCCAAAGGGGCTTGCATGACTCCACCCCTATGGCACTCCCAGTGGTTATAGCTCCCACAGCTTCTGTCTTTGTCCCATTTTGCTCGGACAATCCATGTTTCTAGCTTTTTCAAACTTCTGAGGTCCCACTGTGCCTTTCCCTTCACACTCACAGCTTCACACACTGCTGTCTCAGGGGCACAATTCCTGGCCTCCCAGGCCTTCTGAAATTGAGACAGAAGCCTTTTTAACCTCAGAACTCTTGCATTCTGTATGCATCTAAAACCAATGCCACATGGGTAATGCCGAGGTCTGCTGCCACCTGGATCAGTAGCCAAGCTTTCCCCTCTCTTGGCCATAGGGCTTGAGTGCCTGCATCACTGGGCACTCTGAATCCAATTCAGAAGAGCAGATTCTCTATGCCACTGCTATTCTGGAACCTGGTGCAGCCACTGCCACCCTTCTGGAACATGGCACTCTCAAAGCAAAGTCTTTCATCCTTGTAGGTTTGTGGCTGCACACTTTCTTCCTTCTCAAAGAAAAGTCTTTCATCCTTGTAGGTTTGTGGCTGCACAGGGTGGAGACGTGCTGCTTCTAGTGATGCCCTCAGCCATCTTTTATATTCTTCTGTTCCTTCTCAGCAATCTCCAATCTCAGCAATCTCCTCAGCTCTATCTTTGCCATCCACAGGTTTACTGTAGCTTCCTTTCTGGCCAAACTCACAATGCTTTAAATCATTCTGCTGGACTCTTTGCTCTTGATTCTCTACATAAATCTGGCTGAAAGCCTCCAACAATAGTCATGCCACCACCTCAACATTCAACTGCCTTGAAATCTCTTCTGCCAGATTAATTAGTCCACTGCCCTTCATCTTAGTCTCAGGCAAAGTCTCTGCACATGAGCAAAATGCAGACAAACTTTCTTCCAAGCCATAACACACATCATCTGGAGTCCAAAGACCAATGCAGTCGTTCTTCCCATCAGAAACTTCCTGAACCTGGTCTTTACTGGCAGGTTTTCTATCAGCATTTTGGTCTTCTGAGCTCTGACCAGAATCTCTCATGCAAAACAGCCAAAGGCGTTCCAGCTCTACTCTATTTGGTGACATCTCTGAACCTTTCCAAATTCTTCCCACAAGTCATTTCCAAAGGCTCCTGAACCACATGATCAGATACAGTCACAGCAATGACCCCACTTTTTTGGTGTCAGTTTCTGTGTTAGTTACTATTCTCTCATTGCTGAGACAAAATACCTGACATCCAAAATTAAGGAAGGAAAGGTTTATTGAGCTTACAGTTTGTGGAGTTTTCAGTCCATATTTGGGTGTCTCCCAGGCAGAGTGGCCCATAGCAGAAGGCAACCCTTTATGGCAGCAGAAGATAGCAAAAGCAGCAAGAGCAAAAGGGAGAAGCAGTGGCAAGCAGCCTCTTTGTCTCCCTTACACTGTATATAAACTACCCACCCCAGGGAGGGTGTAGCATTCACACCTATGAATCAATCATAAACTCTAGGAGCCTGTATGTGACTGCATGAGGCTTTGGGAGGACATTCAGACACAAACCATAACACCTATAAAAGCCTCAAGTTTATCTTTCTTCATAGTTGTGTACAAAATTACTACATCTTTTTTTATCCATTCCTCAGTTGATGGACATTTGAATTGCTTCTAAAATTTAGCTATTACAAATTGCATTGCTGTAAACATGAGTGCACATATATCACTGTGGTGTGATGTTTTTGATTCTTCTGGGAAGATACCAAGAAGGGGAATAACTGGGTCAAATGGGACCTCTGATGCTAGTTTTCTGAGGAATCTCTACACTGATTTCCATAGTGGTTGTACCAGTCTACACTTCCACCAACAGTGTAGGAGGGTTCCTTTTTCCCCACAGCCCTGCCAGCATTTGTTATTGGTTGATATCTTGAGGATGATAGCCATTCTTTCTGGGGTGAAATAGAATCTCAGTGTTGTTTTAATTTGCATTTCTCAGAAGATGAATGAGTAAACAAAATACAAAAGGTACAGTAGATATTGTGAAAGGGAAAGAAACTGCTCAAAAGGAAAGAAAAACTGGTGTGGGGGAAAGGAGAAAAAAAGGAAGCTATATTTACATATGATAGGAAGGTATATATATATATATATGTATATATATATATATATGAGATAGCTAAGATACTTACACTACTAATTTCTATTAGTTCACTGAAAGGAACAGTCAGTGTTTATATTTTTTGATCAATCTTATATCTCTAGGGCCAGGGATATAGCTCAGGGACACATTGCCTGCCTAGAAAGCACAAGGTCATGAGTTCGATTCCAAAACAAAAGTCTTACAGGTGTGTATCTGGTAATCTGAGCAACTACTTTGAAGATAACAACATGCAATGTAATAACAATTGTTAATCTCCTATCATTTTGTTTTCAAATTTTGTATTGTTTTTAGTGGTGTTTTTATCTTTAAAATAAAAAAGAAATATTACACTGGAGAAACTCATATATGTATATAAACACATTGTTAAATAATTAAAATAATGTACAAGGGATGAGCACCTATCTTATCCTCTGAGTCTAGCAATCTGAGAGTTCTGGCTCTTTCCTAAGGTCAAAAGGACCATTAAAGGTAAATACTTTTAATCAATTTGGAGTTTTAGGCAGTCATAACAGCACAAGTAAAGACACACTCATGGAAGAGTAACCCAGACTCCTTCAGAAAATCACACCAATGATGGGATAAGTGTGGTGGAAGTGAGGAAAGCTTTAGAAAAGGAGTTAATGGTAATGTATCTGTGGCTGTAATAAACTTCTTAAAATCTTAAACATTCACCATATTGTTATCACATTCCATATAAAATATATGTATGTATGAGAGTACTGTCCAAAAATTAACTTATGATGTTCAAACCCTTATACTAGAACTTTCTGAAAATGAAAAAATCAAATATATTTTAAATCATCTTGTGAAACAAATTGCACTAAAATTTGAGAGAAAATTATAATTTATAACTAATCATAATCCCAAAAAGCAATGCCAACCATCTTAATGTCAAGTGTTAGAAGATCAAAAATCAAAAGATCAAAGTCCATAAAGTCTAAAATCTCTAATGTCTAAAAGGTCAAAAATCATAAGGTTGAAATCCTTAAACTTAAAAGCCAGAAAACCACTAGTTTTCATAGGAAAAATAAATCTATATAAGAGACAGGGATAGTCCTCAAAATACAGTGATAAATCTTTTAATGAATTAAAATTGAATTTGCCAGAAGAAACCACTGAATTTTCTGGCTGGTATAAAGATAATGATGTGCACAGTATTAAGATAAAAAGATGTTTATTAATTGGTATTGTGCCTGACCTGCTAGCACATACCTGTAATCCAAGCACTCAGGAGGCTAAGGCAGGAGTACTGCTTTGAGTTTGGGGCTGGTGTGGGCTACATAGTGAATTCAAGCCCAGCCTGAACTACATACTGAGACCCTGTCTCAATAAGTAAATAAATACATAAAAAATAAGTAAATAAATAAATGGTATTGGTCTTCTGTGCTATATATTTCATCTTTACATCAGCTTAATCCTGTAGGTATAATTTATATGATGACTTCTAGAGCCTCCTAAATTTTATGCATTTTTTAAAATGTGACTGTTTGAAGAGCTTTATCACAATGTTGACTTTGTGTGTAAGCATTGTCCGTGTATGGAAAACACTGTCATCTCTTCAATAATTGAAAAAATTTCCTTTCTACATCTGTGTGAGTGAAAGATAAAACTTCTTCAGATCTTGGCTTTTCAGACAACTACATGAAGGATGATATATTGTGGTCTTGATCCACCTTATCAAAGGACTTAACCTGTCAGGTACTGTAAATAAAGCTGAGTATACATAATACCAACCATAGTGATATCTGTTTAAATATTCCCCCTGTCATCTCTTTCTTTTTTTTTTTTTTTTTTTTTTTGGTTTTTCTCCGGTACCGGGAACCGAACTCACGACCTTGCGCTTGCCAGGCAGGTGCTTTGCCACTGAGCTAAATCCCCAGGCCCCTGTCATCTCTTTCTTAATGAATACATATTGTGTGCTTATAATTGTTATTTGAATCTTATTAACATACATGAATGTTTATCCTTACCAAAATGTTTGTTATCATTGCCCATTTCATTCTATAAATTCATCTATCAGTGTATTTACATATTTCTCAAATGAATATTATAAGTAGAATGTAAACAAATGTTTTATATAATATGCTATTTTTTTCAAAATTTTGTTTTCAGGATATTGATCTTATGAGATTTTAGGCTTTAGGCATTTTGATCTTTCAGGATTTCAACACTCTGAATTATGGTATTCAAGACTGTGTCTATCAGAATTACGGGTCAAAAGTTTATAGATTTTATTTTTCATTGGAACACATGCCCCAGTTTGTAAAACTCTAAAACTATCTCACATTTGAATAGAGTATGTAAATATAGCCTCAGTGTATATCAGCATTTATTTAAATCTATGCTCCACACACCTTTACTTTGTCTTCACCCTCCAAACTCCCTCTCTTCCCTCTAACAGCTACTCTAGACTTCCAAGCCATACTTGACAAATAATAGCATAAATCCCAGAGCTATTGCGGTCACATAAATCCATCTTTGGTTTCCTGCCCCAACAATTCTGACTCTCCATAATCTTAGAAAAGTTACTTGCCCTCTCTTCTCAATACCTTCAAACCAAATCCACAGGGCTATATTTTATTTAAACAAAGAAAATGGATATTAACATGTTTACCATATCATCATCCTTAAAGATGTTTGAAAATCATTACCATTTCAAGCTCTTTCAATTCTAATATAGGCTATCTTATTTTATTACATGAGCCCAAATCAGTGTTTCACATTTTAATCTTGAAGTCCAAGAGTAGAATTAAATACCCTACCAGATGTTAAAATGATGTCACAACCTGGGGTACAGTTAGTAGGAGGAAATTTGGAAAAGGGCCAAACAGTCTAACTGGAATTTCTAAACTCAGGTCATAACGATCTTTTATTTATTCTATCAGTTCAAGAAATCAGATATGTATGTATGACAAAGGTATTCTGATTGCCGAGAACGAGAGAGCGAGAGACAGAGAGACAGAGAGAGACAGAGACAAAGACAAAGGAACAGACAGAGAGACAGAAAGACAGAGAGAGAAGAAAATAGGGGAGCAGAGAGGGAGAGGCCATTACACTGTACATAAAATTGGGAGTGGACGGGGCTCAGATATTTGCTTGTAACCCCTCTGACCAATTTCCCGTGATTTGTCCTAAGCTTTTATATGGCCATGAGCAACCGAGGTAGTTTATTCGCTCTCTTGGTTTATTAGTTATTTTTGATCACCTAAAATAACTCTGGGGAAAACAATGCGAGGAAGACCCTTATTTCTGGTAGGATACTTTCCTTCTAGCATAAGTGAAACCTGTTTCCTCAAGCCCCGGAGGTCATACAAACACAGAAACTTAATTTCCAGCTATGACTCAGGGCAGCAACTAATGTGTTTTTGGACCTGTGGTGGTACAGTGTAGAGAAGCTCACCAGAAACTTAAAATGACCCTCGAAACCCTCAGCATGTTTGATCTGGAAAAAGTATTGCCCTTCTTAAGATATTTTTGCTTGCTTCTACCTTATACTTTTTGTGTATACAATATCTCAGAGGACAGAAATAGTAGGATAATTTTTATTCGTGGCAAAAAATAGCAGTAACATTAAAAGTAAGTTATTTTTGAAACATAAGGTGGCCTGGATTTATGAAGGAATAGCTGGAGGATGAAGATATTATTTTTGTGAAGTATCAGCTAAAGCCCATCTGTGCACCGCTGTCTGCTGATGTCTTAATTCTCAACCTTATTATCAAAGGCTCTCAGGAAAGGTCATCAAACAAACAAACAAAACCATTTGTTAGAGACAGAGATTAGGAAAAATATGCATGAGTCACAGCATCATTGCTCTCTGCCTGTGCAGGGAAGTAGAATGTATAAATTCTTCTAAAAATTATTATACATTAAAGCAATAAAGTCACTCAACTCAGAAAATATCTTACTTCCTCTTCTCAATTTCTATTGAGCTTATTCATCTCTTACTGAATATTTCATTTTCAAAGTAAAATAGTCCTCCGAAAACAAACAGAGAAATGATAAAGATCTACTTTTATGACAAAGAAAAAATCATTCAGAGTTGTTTTTATTTTCTAGGCCCTGCTGATTTTTCATTAAACACTGGGTAAAAGCATACAGAAAGAAAAGCTTTAAAAGCAGCAGCTTTCATTTGGAGCACACACATTCCCAAGGAAACAGAGGTCTTCTGTCTGGTGTGATTTAATTCTATCTCATGTACAATTCAGGAATTAGTCTCCTGAGAGCACAGTCTGTTCTGCCCCTTACAGAGAATCTCCCTTTGGGACACACTGTCAGATAGTTCCTGCCCTGAGGAGCTAAGATAAGATTCCTTGAGATTTCTCATGTCAGAAAACCCTGATATCACAGCTCCACAGCAGAGAAGAAGTAAAGAAGAAAGGCACTTCTTTTGCCCCTAGGAAGTCAAGCTACCGAGTACTTATGTATTCCTGATACAATAATCAGTATCACATGACAAGAGTGTGAAACAATTATTTAAGGAATTTTTTAAAATATTAAAACCTCTAAATATAACAGATACTTTGTATAGGCTACTGTGCCAAACCCACTGTGCAAAGGATAATTAGTTTCCTCAGTCACATGTTAAGTATGTGTCCAGCACTACTAAAGCAGGTGAGGATATACTGGTTTAAACAAGTTAACTTATTGCCGTTAATATAGCTTATATATTCTTGAGGGTCCATCTAGACTGACAATGAAATATCTTAGGCTGGGTAATTTATAAAACACAGAAAACTAGCCCTCAAATTTAAGGCTGGGAGGTCTAAGATCAAGGTGCCAGCAGACACAGTGTCTGTTGAGGTCTTGCTCCCTACTTTGTAGCTGGCACCTTTCTGATACACCCTCCCATAAGCCAAGAGGCCAGCAAGCACCTTCAGGCATCTTTTAATAGTGGTGTGAATCCCTTTCATAAGCACTAAGCCCTCATGATTTACTCATCTCCCAAGGGTCTTGCCTGTTATTATCACTTTGAGTACTGAGATTCAACACACAATTTTAGCGTGACATATTCAGATCATAATATCCTACCCTTGGCCCCCACAATTTGTGTCCTTCCTCTGTAGAAAACACATTTATTCCATCTCAGCGCCAATTTGTTTCACCTCAATGAGCTAATAAAAGTCTCATCTCATTCTAACATCAACTACAAAGTTTCAAATTCAGAGATTCGCCTCAGTATCACTTAAAACATATTTGCTTGATGCTGAAAATATGATTCTTCCCTGAGGCTTGAGCCTAAGATGTGAGTAATCACCTGACACAGGAAGATGGCGAGTGAGAAAAGTCCACATAGTGAAAATGACTGCTGGGTGTGTTGATGAGAAGAAGGAACTCACACTGGTGAAGACTGGTGAAGCAGGTAGGATGCAAACATGATCAAGAACTTGAAGGTTATAGAGCGCCATTAGGAAATTTGATGTTAAAATCTGGTGGCACAACATTGTGCTATCAGGTAGGAGAATGGCACGTTTTGCTTGTACTTCATAAAAGACTGGACCATCCAGAGAATGCAAAATGATTACAGCTAAGTAAGGGAAGTAGTGTGGGCCTAGGAAAGAATCAGGCCAAAGAAGCTGAGACGTGCAGGTGGCTTTCCCACAGTGACAGCAGTGCTCAGGGAGGAGCACGGTTACTATGGAGGCGGGGTAGTGGGGCTGAGAAGCTGTGGATAAGAAGTGCACTCAGTCCGTGAACGACCTTTAGGGTTCTGGTTTGTGAAAATGGGTGGGTAGGGAGCAATCCGAATTAGAAATTAGAAAGAAACAAATTGTCCTAAGTAGGTTCTACAGATTTCCATTTTCAGTGTTAATTCTGACACACCTATTAGAAATCTCAGAATAGATTTCAACTAAGAACTTGTCTATGCCAATCTAAACCTCAAATAGCAGCATACATTAGAAATACAGATATGAACATCACAGACTTACATGTGATCATTCAAATGATGGGCCTGGATAGAGATGTAAGGGGAGATAAGACAGGGTTAAGCTGAGGGATACTCCAACACTTACATTTCACTGCTAGAAGGAGGAAAGGGCAAAGGAAACCACGACTAGCAGTGTGACTGGAGAAACAGTGAAGCATGATGTGAAAGTCAAAAGAAAAGTGCTTGCATAAGCATGGCGTGGGTGTCTGTTAAACACCGACACTTCAGAAAGATGAGCACAGAAGCGCGATGCCGACACCGGTGATCTTAGGAAGAGCTGACTCAGTGAGTGTGTGAGGAAATGTGTAGGGAAGATGGTTCCACTTAACTAGAAACACACCCTCAAATATCCAGTGGTTTAACTTAGTAAAGTCTTATCTTTTAAAGAAGTTATGTGTAAAGGGCAATTGTATATTGTTATTTTCCAGCTTGTCAGCCCTCTTGCATCTTGTACAAGGTCATGAAATAAATGGCCTGAGAGGTTGTTCTAGCATAGGAAAAAAAACCAGGATAAGGCTTAGTGTATTTTTAAAGATTTGGCCTAGATATTTCTTATATCACTTCTGTGCATGGTGGACAAAATCTGATTACGTGACAAAGGAATTTGAACAACGTAGGGAAGAACTTGAGGATTTGATGAACCCAAGAAAATGTCTATCACAGAAGAAAAACTTGATTATGGGACTAAAGGAAGTATGAGATGAGACAAATTTCAGAAAATAAGGAAGACATAAATATCCCCTACCTCACAAAAACATCCTTAAACATCTCCTCTTCAAGCTACCAGCATTTTTTTTGGCTCTCCTTTGTACCAAATTCTGAGTTACCCACCCATCAGCTTTGACAAATATTATGTTGTAACTTATGTTGGTGACATAATATTTAAGGAAACAATGCATATGTCTGCCTACTGGGTAAATTACTGCCAACGTTTTTTTGTTTGTTTGTTTGTTTGTTTTAATTTTTTTTTATTTTAAAGATAAAAGGAGGGAAACATTAACAGACATATGACATTTTACAACATATCACAAGCACAATACAGAAAATACAGAGTTACAAACAAAGTGGTAGGGAATTAACAATGGTGGTTGTATTACATATTGATATCTTCAAAGTGGCTTCTCATG
>NW_004955479.1:6311571-6371774 GCF_000276665.1 Chinchilla lanigera | reverse complement strand
GTTTCAGCTGGGAACCGTGGTGGTGTGGGTGAGCACAGACTCGAGCCCAGGTGTCTAGCCGCTCCTGGAACACTGGCTCTCGCTGCACAGGGCGCGTGGGGCTGAGCCAACGTTTTAAATGAAGTAATATTATATGTGAAATTTTGAAGTTTATGTTGTCATGCAATTAGTACTGATAGGCCCTAAACAGTCAATAATCTTTTCACCTCTGCTTTCATTTTTGAAACTATAAGCAACAGTGAAATAGAGGAATTTCAGCTAATAAGTAAATAAGTAAATAGTTTTTTAAAAAAAAACTCAGCACAAATTTTGCATTGTGGCATTTACTCCCAGAATAAAAAAAGTACTTAAGGTCATTAAAGGAAAAGAGAATCAATACTTACACACTCTCTCTATGTGACACACATTATAGTACACATGTGAGATCACTTCCATGATATCAATTAATGATATAATCCTATTTGATAAATGAAAATGAAGCTCTATAACCACATGTGAGCAAACAGCATGTGTGGGGACTAAACTCAGTGGATCCTGGCTTCGAAGTTCGTGTTTTTGCCACCTATTAATGGACATGCTCACGTTTCCAATAAATCACAGTAAAGGCAGACCCATTCCATTTTAAAATTCTAAGATCAAGTGCGTCTACAAAATAGCCTTTGAGGAAATTTTTTCTGTTAAAAATATACTTTAATTCTGTCTAAGCTAAATTCCAACTTTTTCTAAGTGAGCTGTTTTCAGATTATCTTGATTTGTAATTCACATCACACCAAATTCAACATGTCCAAAAGCTGCTCTCCCTCTTAAAAACTACCCTTTCCTACTGGAGATATAGCTCAGTGGCACAACGCTTGCCTGGCAAGTATGAGGTCCTGAGTTTGATTTCTTGTACAAACAAAACCTATCCTTCCCTTACCTTTCTCTCTCTTTGACCAGGACATCATGTTTCTGTCATCTTAGTTTTCTTTCTCTTGATCTTATATGAATATTTGCTCTAGTAAACAGACACTGAATAGGATGCAACATCTTCATATTTTATGGCCATGATCTCTGTCATTATCTTGCTCATAGCAGCTGTGCAATATTTGCTGATGAAAAAATATAACGACCTCACTCTTCCTTTGACATTTTATCACCATCATTGTTCTAATCTGAAGCCTTAAAAAGTATTTGCTGCAATAGTTCCCTGATTATTTACTTGGTGTCCTAATGAGTCTCTGTTTATTCTACAAAATAAACACGGTAGCCAGGAAAAAACAATTATAGAGCATTACTTCATCCTATCATTTCTTCTTTCCACATTTTCCATTGTTTTCTATCAATTATTAATTTAGTTGTAATTCCTTAGCACAGAAAGTTTTATTCCAAATTTAGTCCCATTGTGTTTTGTGATAAATATGTACCATTTCAAACATATATAGAAAGGAAGACTTCCACTCTGAGAAGATGAAGTAAGTGTATGTTCCTTATTCCTCCTCATAAGTACAACTAAATCCCTGGAGATGTATAATATGTAAACCAAATATATATCATGTGAAAAGATGGAGGGGCTGGGGATTTAGCTCAGGGGCACAGCACCTGCCTGGCAAGTGCGACGTCATGAGTTTGATTCCCGGTACCAGGGGAAAAATAAAAGATGGAAAGGTAGAACTAAGGATGCAGAATGGCTACAGACCTCAAGAGCCTAAACAGAGTGCTAGGATTTCTGGGCTTTCTTTACGCTTCACATAGCCCAGAGCTGAGTAAGATAGAAACTCGGAGATGTCTTTAGATCATGGGGAGGAAAACCAGTGCATGGTTCAAATAATCAAATCCAGTCAAATATATGAGAAAAATGTCTTTGGCCCCACCCCTCCTCCATCAGCACAAATTGAGTGGAGCACTTCGACTTCAACATCCATGAGGTCACAGTGAGGCTCCCAACTCCCACGCCAGAATCATGTCAGAGAAAACTTTGTTAATAGACAGCATCTTCACCATCATCCAGAAATAACAAGGCATGTACCATACAGGCATCAGGGGAAAACACAGAGCAAAACCAAAGTCCTAGTGTTAACAGAGGTCTCATAGTAAAACTGGGTTTTGTGTGCACCAACTAATAATTCAGTAAGAGAATGGTATCAGACTAAATGAGCTACAGTGTGAGCTTCTGTTTGGTCATGACAGTGACAAATTAATTCCAAAGTTGATACAGAAGAAGAAGACTCATAACAGCCAACACAATAATGGAGAAGCACAAACTCATACTGTTTACAGCACCTAACTGTAATGCACAGTCAGCTGCTCTTGGACAAAAGAGTACATCCAACCTCAAAGGAGAAAGGTTGGCCTCTTCTACAAATGCCAATGGAAAAACTGGGAAAACACACGGAATCAGCAAACAGAAATGAATCTGGATACAACCCTTACAGCTTTAAGAAAAGTCAAAGCGAATCATAGACCTAAATATAAAACACAAAATTGTAAAACTCATAGAAGATAGCTAGGAGAAAATCCAGATCACCTTGAATTTGGAATAACTTTTTAGATACAAAACTGGAAGCATACACAAGGATTTATAAATTGGACTCCATTAAAATTAAAACCCCTATAAAAGATATTATCAAAAGAATGAAAAGAAAAAGTACACCTTCCAAAATCAAGTTTTAAAAAAATCTATACCTAATGAAGTACTGATATCCAAAGTATACAAATACCTATTAAAACTCAGCAATAAGTAAGAAAATATCCGAACTAAATATTGACAAAATATCTGAAAAAATATCTCACCAAAAAAAACCTGTATGGATGGCAAATTAACATAATAAAAATGTGTTGAGCATTATGTGCTATTGGGGAACTGCAAAGTAAAACAATAATGCAATATTAATACACACATATTAGAATATCTAACCTAAAATGCTGACAACCTTAAAAGTAAGGATGTGGAGCAACAGGAATTCTCATTCATTGCTGGTAGTAATGAAACATGGCACTTTGGAAGATAATTTGCAAAGATAAACATATTCTTACCATGCAATTCAACATTAACATTCTTTAGTACTTTCCCTAGTAAGTTGAAAACATATGACCCCATAAAACCCCACATATGAATATTTATAGCAACTTAAATACAACTGAGAAAACTTGGAAGCAACCAAGACACCCTTCAGTGAATGAATGCCTGTGCACACTATGACACAGCTGTACCACAGAATAGAACTATTGAACCACCAGGGTAAACTTGCACGTAACTGTAGTTAGAGAAGAACCATGCATACCATAGCCTACCATTTATATAACATTCATGAGATGGCAAAATCATAAACTCGGAAAGGAGACTCATTGTTTTCAGAGATGAGGGGGAAACAGGAGCAGACAGAAGTGGGGCTGGCCATAAAAGGGTAACACAGGGCACCTGTGGAGGTTCTCTTCCCTGGAAAATATCCAGGTTGGTTTGCTGATTGTCTTATTTGATCACTGCTTAGCAAACTATTTCCATAAACTGTGCAGGACATCTTTTTGTCAGTTCTTACTACTATAAATCTCTAATTATCTCAAGATAAAAATATCTATTAAAAACCATAAAAAAGAGTCACCACATTCAGTTCCTTCTCAGATGCAAGATTTGAACTAGTGAATGTGAATTTACTAATACTCTGTAAAGCCGTAGCAGATGCCCCCCACCCCCAGCCAGTATACTTCGGTTTGTTAGCTGCCCAGGTAACAGTTGCTGTTCCAGATCTGGTTGCTCCTGTCTCTTAGAAACAGCTGGTCACTGTAATTCATAACTGGTCACTCTGATGCACACTGTATAAACCAATCCCTAACTGACAAGCCATTCTGCCTCTGCACTTCCTGCTTGCTTATCCAGTGTAAGCCCTACACCACCAGAGATCAGGGTCTGATATTTTCAGGATAATCTTGATCACTGCCCACTGACATAAGTAAATCTGCCTCCAAATCCAGGGTGTCATTTCAGTGTTTCTGCTGGCCATTGTAACACCTACTTTTCTCTAAACTGCCTCCTTTGGAAGAATTCATTACAATATGCCTATTTTTGACTTTTGCTACCAAATTTACAAAATTCCGTTGATGGTAAAAGGGCTTCCATGGTGGAAGAGTGAAGCTAAAATAGCCCTTGTGGCTCCAGTCCTGATGATCATAGCTCTATTGCTTAACAGTCTGGCTTCATGTTTCATTTGCTTAAAGGAATTTGTTAGTAATTCACCTACTCCTGTAACTCCCTACATATAGATGGTAATGTCACTCAGAATCAAGTAGTGAAGTATTTCATGGTATTGTTGTCATTGATTTTATTCTGCTCAGTTGCCTCCAGTTGTTTAACTTGATTTTTCTGTCAATAGCTTTCACAACTCTTGTGTTATATATACCTTTTCTGTTTGATTTTTCATATATTCAGTTTGGTAAAGCTGCTACTCTGAAGATACTCGGCACCTTTACTGCCCGGTGATGCTACCTCAGAGAGTTTTGGCACACATGAAATAATCAATAGAGAAAGGAAAGCAAAATCACAGAAGAACTAAATCTTGCTTTCCAATCTGGATTATGAAGCTAGATAAAATGCATTCCTAAACTGAGAGTATAACACACCCAAAACCAATCTTTAGGTAAAAATTGATTTGTATATTTTGAAAGTGTGGTGTACATATCCCCTCTTGCACACTTGGTAATTGTTAATCTTAGGTTAATGGATAAAGTTTTAGAAAAATATGTTATAGTGACTCCAGCCCAGAAAGAAGGTTTCACTGGTAGCCCAGAAAGAACCTTCACTTATTGTATTTGCATTCTATTCTCATAACAATGTAAAAGCGAGTTCCTTAATGAATTGAGGGACAGTTCTATGATTAAAAGTAATTAAATATATATGTAACATAAATATATTGTATATATAACATAAATCTATATATTTAACATTATACATATATGTATATATATTTAATTAGACTATATTTGCTAAGCGTTGCTACCATAAGTGAGCTGGGATAGTTCATTCCTTGATTTATATAGACAAAAATTTCAAATATGTCTCTTAAGTCATATTACATTTATAGCTTCCCACTTAACACATTGAGACAATCCTTTTTTTTAATTTTAAAGAGAATAAAAAAAGAGCACTAGCAGAATACTAACAATATAGATAAAAACAAAACAAAGCAAAAACAATAAAAATGATACAGGGTTTCAGAACAAAATGATAGGAATTAACAGTCATTGTTATATTATATATTATGATCTTCAGTGAAGGTGCTCAGATTACCAAATGTAAGAATGCAAGATTGATCAAATGATTACAGAGAATAAAAAAATATAAATAAAAACAAAAAACCATTAGAAACAATACAGAGTTTCATTAGACAAGATGGTAGGAATTCATCAATGATTGTTATATTGCATATTGTTGTCTTCAAATTAGTTGTAAAGACACAAAGAAAAAACACATATTGAACCCTGCTGTAAGTTTAAAAATGTTATGTGGTTGAAAAAGGATGATTGGGAAATTTATTTGTGTGTTTGCTATACACTGTGTATTTTAACAGTGATCTGTTCACTGAAATATTTAAAGGCCTAGGAAGTAATATTATGAATGACCGTACTAGAAATCGGCAGATGATGTTCCTCAGAGCCGTATTAGAGGTGGACATGATGACTAAGTATGCTATTGTAAAACTGACCCACAATTTTAACAATGAATGTGGTAACTTTCAAAGATCTGTGGGCTAACCAAACCAGCAGGCTCTTTCTCCCTGTAAGTACATGAATATAACTGGTTATCTTAGTGGGTTCTTCAATCCTGTTATCTCACTATATTATGGTTGCTAAGCAACCCAAACAACATTGTGATACCCATGCTTGAAAAGCCAAGGCACCAAAATGTGTTTGTTGGTTTATTTATTAGAATGGAAATGATCCAAGTCCAAACTAAAATGTTTCCAGTGTGATACTTGGCACAGGTAGATATCAACTTCCAACTTCACTGCAATCACAGTGAGATCGTTTTATTTTCTGAAAGGGTAAAAAGACCCTCAGTGACCTCATACGAAAATTTCTGCAATAATTTTTGAAAGGGATCACATGAATGTCTTAAGAGAGATTTCAACTTTGGAAGTTCAAGTGAAGAAATATATGTGGAGTGGAGCCCAGGCCAGGACATTTGTAGGACAATGTGGAGTATGAATTATTGCAATTGCATTAGCTGGTGAGCACAGTAAGCCATCAAGCTATATAAGTTGTCACAAGATGTAGCGAGGCATTCTGTTCCCTCAGGTGCGAGGGGATGAAGGGCAGAAGGAAGGAATCTGACTCATAAAGTTCCGATGCCTCAAGATAATAGTAACTTATTTCACTGCACTTATAAGTCACTAATGGTAACTGATCCAGGAGCAATGGGGGCACCGAACTGTCCTTGGCCTCTTGTCCAAAAGAAAGTAATCATAGATGGTTACAGCCATGGACAGCTGAAAACTGTAATCAATGACAGCTGTTAGCATAATACAAGAAGAATAATGTGTAATTTAGTCAGGTTATTTTCAATATTTTAAAACTAAATTATTTAAATTCTAGTTCATGAAGGGAATACACTTACATAAAAGGAAATAAAGTATACTAGTGTGTTATTCAGAATGACAGTAGACGGAGTTTTCTATTTTCACTTTTGACTACTAATAGTAAACAGAAAATTACAATGAATCATCACCCTTTCTCAGCTCCCATCCCTCCTTTTCTGATTAGATAGTTTTATCAGGTAACGCCAAACTGTGGGAAATAATTTCAACTCCTTCCTGTGTGTTCTCTCAGCAAAGCACAGATATATTATTCTGGATCTTAATTTTTTATTGTTTTGCTCCATTTCTGAGGTGCTCTTTCTTTGAAAGCTTGTGTTTAAAAATTGCATTATTTAGTGGTATTTCTCATGATCATCATTTATTGATGACTCATTATGTAGTTATGTGACCAGACTTGAGTTTTGTTAGCAAGGTTTTTCCTTCATTGTATTTTTATTTGGTTTTGTTTTGTGCTGTATCCTGTGCAGCTCTTGAAACTTCGGAGGGAGGACGGCAGGGTGGAGAGGAACTGGTACACAAAAACTGAGGTCAGGGAGAGCCCTCTCTCCTGATAGGAAAAAGCAAACTGTCCAGCACCTACCGTGCAATTATTTATACAATCAGCACAGGAATAAGTTCGTGGAGGGATTAAGGGGAGGGTGGGATCTGAGACAGGAAGAATATCTAGTCAGTAGCAGAACATCCTGTCTTGGTGGCTTCACTGGAAACAAGAGAATGCTGTCTGTACTATCTCAAGCGAATGTCAAGTCACTATGTGCATCAGGTCCCTGAGCTGTGCCCACTTCTCACAGGGCCCTGCCAAACTCACGAGAGGCAGGACTTTGTCTTAGATACGGGAGGTACAGACAGCTTCTTCACTCCCAACAGTTTTGTTTTTTTGCCAGCGCAGAAAGTCCATTCCCAGAATCTGTGTTTCAGTAAATGGCAGACATGGAACTATGGCAAACCTCGAAAATATTTTTTTTTCCTATTATAACAAACATCACAGACAAACTATAGAATGCAACAAGATAACTATTTTCTTCCTAAAACATGACTCTTCTTTTATTCTGCTGAGACACTTTTAAATACTTCACTCAGTCATAAAATGTCTACTGAGAATCTTCAGAGCTGTGCATGTTATAAAGCAGCCATACATTACCTATTTTCATAACCTTTGTGGCTAAGCACCTTTGATCAGAAATATATTGCCATTCGTTTCCATTTTAAATTGTTGATTTAACATGGTGTGATAATTCTACACTTTGATCTAGGATTTCAAACTTCACATGAAATCTCCAGGGTAATTTACAGCTACAGAATTCATTAATGACTTTCAGTCTGGTACAATGCTTTCCTAAAAATATATGCATAACTGGGTTTGTATCTGAGAACAATTAGTTTGACTAATTGATGTCTGACTTTGTTAATTCTTTATTGACCATATCAAAGTGCCACAATAATTCTGTGAATCACTTGCCTGATACTTTAGGCTAATTTCTGAAAAAAAATCATCCTCAAATCAAATTTAAGTTTATTTTACCTTAAATGTATTAAGAAAATAAGTTATTTGAAGGCATACAACACTTTATAGATGTACAAAGCAATCATCCCCATTGTTTTGTGGGTTTTGTTGTTTTGTTTTGTTTTGTGATCCAATTCTCTTTGAAAGATGTGATTGGTATCATAAAATATTTGGGACTATATTAAGCAAATCATATAATAAACTGAAATCCTAGCTTGGAAGCAAATATATTCATTGCCTACTAGAATTAAAAATTATTTTAATTAGACTCCCGTGTCAAGATACCTAATCCATATTGGACAGACTCACTGCCCATACACCTTCCAATTATGTTCACAGAGCTCAGCAGGATGATTCTTTCTTCATACTTGAGTGTCTTTGCACTCCAAATGCAGGGCACCCTTTCAATGACTTTGGAGTGCAGATGAAGGCCTT
This sequence comes from Chinchilla lanigera, assembly GCF_000276665.1. NCBI lineage: Eukaryota > Metazoa > Chordata > Mammalia > Rodentia > Chinchillidae > Chinchilla > Chinchilla lanigera. Next base: position 6,363,269 of record NW_004955479.1, on the reverse strand, counting down.
CAGCACCCACGCATGCATGGGCTTCCCAGGCTGTGCTGCTGTGTCACTCACTACATCGAAGTGACTTCCCTCTCTCTGCAAAGCACCCTTCCCTTGAGAGGCTTACCTGAAAGGCCTGCTCCACCACAGCATGAAGCTCTGGCCAAAGGAGTCATTCAACAACCTGAAAATAAATGTACAGGTGCTGAGTTAAAAGTAATTCGCTGCCTTTCTTCACAAGTATAAAGCAAAGCCTGCAGAATAGCACCTGTATAGGCACTGTTTTCACCTTCCAAATAAGTGAATTCATATTTTGTTTCTCCCACAGAAGAAGGGGGAAGGAATATCAGAAAAATAAAAGATTAAAACATGTTTGGGATACAAGCTATTCTGAAACATACACTTTTATGACAAATATTACTAATGTTCAGATGTCTAAAATAAATATGAGAACAAGATGGGAGCACGCGCCTATAATCCCAGCACTTGGGAGGCTGAGGCAAGAGGAGTGCTGAGAGTTGGGGGCCAACCTGAGTTACAAAGTGAGATGAAGGCCAGCCTAAACTGCATAGCAAAACCCTGTCTCCAAAAGACAAAAATAAATAAATAAATAAATAATAGATAGATTGCCCAGAATATCTGAAAAGCAAAATATCTGTAGAGTCTCAACTATTGAATCTGAGCTGCCTATTAAGCACATCTAAATCACATCTAAATTTACAAAGATAATCTAAATTTACAGATTCTTAAATGTGCTATTGCTATTCTTTATACATAAAATTTTTTGGTGCATAACTATATTGTCATCTTATATGTTAATAGAGTCTTTCACTTAAGGAAGTGATTCTTAACAAAACTTAATTAAAATTAACATACTTTCAGATAATAAGCAGAAAGCTATACAGGCAAAGTATACTGTGTGCTAGAGACTCTCACTTTCTCTCTGCCTTTTCAAAAACTTTTCTAATTTTTAATGCTTTGAAAAATAACAGTGAAAATTCTCTAAAGTACTTTGTTTTTAACTGCGTACTTTGGTGGTGAAGGAGAAAAGCTGCATAAAGAAATTACAAATAAAATGTGGGAGACTCATTTTCTAGGAGCCCTAAGCAATGATTTTTAGATTGTAAATACAAACAGTCACAAAAATTCTAAACAAAAAAAATTAATTTAAAGTTGTGTACTCAGCGCAGTTGTCCAAAGAGTGAGCTCTTGCTTCCAGCAGAGTCACTGACTTCCTCTACAGTTCCTTGTCTGTGGATGATTCTGGGGACGATTGAACGTCTCAGAATGATAAAAACAAAAATCATCTCAGGAGCTTGCAATGCATTCCCCATAAAAATTCCTCCAAATTAAATGTATAGCATTTTAAATAGTGAAAATTCTCTCTATTGGTTCCAGTGCTTTTAGTGCTCGAAGCATGAGGCTGTTCCTCTAACCACATTGAGAAATAATGAGGAATGCTTTTGTAAAGTTACTTTATTGGGTGCTATACCTTGTCTCTGGAAGGTCTTCCACTGGCTTATTGCCAAAGGCTTGGTACCCAGCCTGTGGCACCATTTGAAAGTGATACAACTCTTAAAAGATTAGTTTTAGTGAGAGGAAGTGAGGTCATCAGAGGCATACCCTCGCAGGGCACACTGGGAGGCCAGCTACTTCCTGTATCTCTTTTTCCTTCCTGACAACCCTAAAGTAAACAGCTTTGCTCCATCAGGCAGTCCTCACAGTGACACACTGCACTGTCAGAGGCCCACAGTGATCACACTGAGCATAGTCTGAAACTTTTAAAAGCCTAAATGACTGTTTCCTCTGTTTAAGTAATTTCTCTCAGTTATTTTGTTACAAGAGCAGGAAGCTACCTAGTGCACTGGGCTATTTCGTAAAATATATTTTATTAAATATGAAAATGTTCTATGTAATTAAGTATATTCACATTTGGGGGAGGAGGATAAATGTAAGAAATAGAGTGAGGGAAACATTTCTCCCTCTACAATATCACTTTCATTTTATCTTTCATGGAACAACACAAACGCACTTTGAGGGACTAAGGAGCTAGAATTTGGGATTTAAAAATGAAATTCAAATAAATGACAGTTAATGATAAGATAGTTAGTGATAAGATAGAAGTTTTATTTATAAATTTTGACCTGGCTTTATATATGTGCAGCAAGTTTTAAGGTTTATAATATTTCTTTTAGAGTTTTTTTTTAAATTTATACTGTAAAAGTTAGACTTTAAAACATGTATTAATGTCCTATGGAAATTGGCAGGAAATAAACTTTTTTAGTCATCACATATGCTTGTCTTCTAGAAGAGAGAAAATTTATCTTTAAGAAGCATAACACTAATAAATAACCTTTTAATGAGAATTAAATATCATAAATATTGACCATCTATACTAACAACCAAAACATAAAAACCCTAAAATTTTGTTTCCTGAAGAATTAACATGATATTACTATGACCATTAATCTTGGTTTATCAACTTCTTTGCATTCAGAAATGGCTTGGAGATTAGTAATGCATGATCTTGAGTGTGTCTAAGTGGGCCATGGAGGCACGGTCTTGGGTTCTCTATATGGTTCCTGGCCCATTCCTCTCTGGTACTAATCCCCTAATCTGCTTCTCACCTGCTGTAAACTAAGCAGATTTGCTCTGCCATATCCTTGCACCATGATGTTTCTGCCTTGATGCCTGCCAACCATGTACTAATCTCCTAACCATGAGCTAAGTTAAGCATTTCCTCCTTCAGGTTCAGGGTGTCTGCTGTTATGCCTTAGCACAGGGAAAGCTGACTAAGAATACAACTATGAATCAGTCTTTCCCAATCAATACAACATCAGTTGAGTTAAATTTCTAAGTCCAGTTTCTAGTACAGAGGATACAGAAATTAGTTAAATTATTCCATGGAAAGTCAATAAGCTCAAACAGATGCTGGGGAAGCCTACACATCAAAATTGACATCTTTCACAAATAAATTATAAGAAAAAATGTGAAGTGGACATAGCCTCTACTTGAAAACAGACACAAAATGGTATCTCTCCTAAAGATGAAAAATACCTTCTGAAATAACAGAAAACCTATTCTGATTTAATATATGCATACGTTCCCCTTCCCTGCTTTTCCTTTTTCTCTTTTCCTCTCTACCTATTGGTTCACTGTCGATTTTTTCATTCTCATGAATTCCAGCCATCCAGAAAGCAAGCACCACAGTGTGCTGAACTCTTATCAGTAACACTTTACTACTCTTTCCTTTAACAGTGAAGGATCACAGGGGAAAATTAAGGTATACATTTCCACACAGGCTCTTTGCTGTATTGCATAGATTGTAATCTGACAGTGAGACACACAGAAAATCTGGAAGGTGGAGAAGAAGCACTTATGAACAGAGCTAGACACATTTGCATCCTGATTTGTAGCTTTACTACAAGAGACTGCAGCAGTTGACAGGAAATCCTTGGAGAGGCTGCGTAATTGTCCGGGTTTGTGGAAGAGCAGCTGTTCAACTGTGCAGACAGAGGTGTGTTCCATCCTCTCTCCCATCACTTCCTTCTACTTTCCCTCTGGTCTCCTTTTCTCCCTTTCTCTCTCCTCTTCTCTCATCACTTCTTCATTATTAGCATTTAAATACTTAGTTGAATTACTAACAGTAAAATTAGTTTGATTACTAGTAGACATTAAGGAGTAAAAGTTGTGAGCAGATATATAGAGATATAGATGTAGAAATAGAGATATAGGGGCTGGGGATTTAGCTCAGCGGCACAGCGCCTGCCTGGCAAGTGTGAGGTCATGAGTTCAATTCCCGGTACCAGAAAAAAAAAAAGAAAGAAATAGAGATATATAGTTATATATATGTATATACATATATAAAAGCTACATATAGATGTAGTTTTATCCAACTCCACAAAAACATGAAGTTATTTTCTGATTCTTGAATCATCTCACTGAGATGGTTTTCAGTCTGTAAGCACTAATTTGCACTCATTTATGTTGGTTTTTATTACACTTCATTTCTTGTGCAGGCTTATCCTGTAAGAATTTTTAAATTTCACAGCCCAGTTACCTACCTTTACTGGCACTAAATGCAGACTTTCCATAATTTTTATATTACATTCTTCATTTAAACACATATGCATATTGTAATCCATTTTATGATCATTTGATTGTTACAAAAGTATAATGATCATAGTGCTGCTCACACAATGTAACTTTTCCCTTTTCATGGCCCAGGATTGATTTTTTGCTTTCATTACATAAATTCAAAAGAATGATTGCATATAAATATAAAACAGAAGAGAATAAGCACAAGTGCATACACCACCATCACTCGTAATCTTAGCGGTACAATGTCTAAGGTTTATATAAGCTGAATTAATGAAAGCAACTTGAGAGTGATTTGAAAGTACACTGCTTATTGGGTAATTGATGTAATTTTCATCATTTCACAAGGTCCGCTGTATGAAAGCAACAAATGCAAAAATGATAAAAAAGCCAAGTCGGAGGGAAGGACCCAAGTAAAAGAAAAACTACACTCAGTGACCTTTGAGTCCCTCTAGAACTGACCTCTAGCAATTTCGACCTCAGAATTTCCCAAGAAATATTGGTTTCCTACAAAGATGTTTTTAGCAAATATATATAGTCACAATATAGCTAAAATTGCAAATCCCTATCTGAGCATTTTGACTTAGAAAATAGAGCAAATGCTATAAATAAAAATAAATAAATAAGCATCACATAGGGTGCAAAGTAAGTAAGGATAATGGTTGTGGCATATTTCATGTACATACTTTAAAGTACTTTCAATTATTGTATGTCACTCGTTCTTTCTGGTAATTAGCCAGGGCAAATCCATACAGTGTTTTCAACTTGAAGTGCTTTAAAGTCACTGACTTATCCAGTGTTAAGGCTCCATTTGACTAAGATGTTAGTTATTTGATTGGTTGGTCTGGCATCATAATACTAGATGTAGACATGACCAAATGTTTGTTTGTGAGGACCAGTAGAACTGTCGTTCATGGCCAGGGCTGGTTAGTACAGCTGCATGTACAGAGGAGGTGCTGTTCAAACATGAGGACGAAGAGAAGAGGCTTTTAGTGACTGGTGTTCATTTAGAATTATGCTGCTTTCCCAGGATACATACAGTCCGTGGCATCTTACACTCACCCCGGCCTCATCCTTCCCACTGCCTTTAACCTTCCGCTTTTCCTTAGTCCTCTCCAAGGAATTTTGGTTCTTCCATCCAGGCTAGTGGCCTTACTCTGGCTCACTTGTTCACAGCGGCAAATCCAGGCAACTTGAATTTGAATGCTGCATTGCGAGCCGTTCTACTTCCTCTGCGCCTAAGTATTTGCATAGTATCTTTAATCTATTTCCAAAAGCACAATCTCTAGATTTCATATATTCCCTCATTAATGGGAAAACCGTGTAACGCAGGTTCTGACTTCTAGATTCTCCATTCGTATTGTTTTATATACTGCTCTTTCTTACACTTCACTCCTAGCATTGGTTTAAGGACTACCAAAATGATATAATACATTTATTTTATTGTCTAAAATAATTTGTTATTAAGCTTAAAAAATATATTTCCTATTTCTTCAATTATAATACATCCAGTAAACATTTGAGGTAGCAGCCTCTAAGATTAATTTAGCTTTGGTTATAGGTAAACCCACCTGTAGCAAGCCAGTTTGCTGTCACAGTGTGTCAGTGAAGTCCTCGATGGCTGCACATACACTTGGTCAGAGCGGAATTATCTTTTCACATCTATTAAAATGGACGTGGTTGAATAAATGTATGTAAGTGTTATTAATGATGAGGTTTTGACCCACCAAAACGATAGTGCCACTACTTGAACACTGACATTTGAGCACCTAGGGGCAGAGCATTTCCTCACACCTGAAAATACATAATCTACCTCCCCCACCAAGTGGTCTCAGCAGATTTTCTTCCCAGACTTACTTGCAGCGCTGGGGTCTTCTCCTTCTTCATTTTGACTCTGATTCTTCTAACCCTCCCTGACTCCCAACACTACACTCAGCGGTTCCTACTGCACAGGCTCCGCAGATCAGCATATTAACCTTATGATGCAGCTGGCATTATTCTAGCATATTATTTGTACTTCCAGTAGTCACTAATCCTTCTCACTTTTTGAGTATATTGGCTGTATATGCAAACCTCACACAGTTTTTGCAATATCAACATTATTAATCATGCATAAGAAGATTACAATTTATTATAGAATATAGTGTTGTGTTTGTGTCTAAGAAATAAATGAATTTTTTTTACTAGTAAGAAGTGAGTTTAGTTCATTTCTACTCAAAAAACTTTAAGAGCTATATTACAGGAGATCCCAATGATTAATTATTCACAATGAGTCTTTCTGGCTCCATGTAAAAATTATTGTAAAATAATTATGTGAAAATAGATTCCATGATTATGGGCTACATTTTTTTTCCAGTGATGTAAAAAGTAGGGTGAGTAACAAAGCTTTCTTCTCTTCAAAACTATGTCTTACTCAGAGTAGCAGTAACTAGTCATAGGTACAAGGGCCTTTTCCTCTCATTTTTGATCAAAAGCCACACAGTCTATCTGCAAAGATGCAGAGGATCAAATCTTTTCATTGCCAGTGCCTCAGGAATAGAAAAATGGGACATAATTTTAACAGGATGGAAAAGTATGCTAGCAGGAAAATATGTAGAGGGCTGAGTTCCTCTAGGCAAATCAGATCTTGTCTTTGAGTTCCCGCCTCACCAAAAATTCTTGAGATCTTGCTAAAACTTTTACACCATAAAATGCCTTTGGCAAAAAGAATGCAGTTGGAACTGATCATCGGGGAGTCTCCTTGATAGTAAACTGTTTTCTCTGATACTTTATGTTTTTCAATAATTTAAATTAGACTTTGTTTTATTTAGAGTTTAATTTAAAATTAAGATTAAAGATAATCTTGCAGTTGAATTACACATTTATTGAAGTCTGACTGTATGAATTAAATAACACACATTAGATTTTGATTTTACATTAATTTGGGCCTGATCAATGTGATTCTTAAAACTTACTTATCCTCAATGGAAACACAACTTCAAGATCCATGATTTTTATTACAGTACACTTAATGTCTGATTAAGACAAACACAAGGATGAAGTACTACCAAGTTTCAACTTCTTGCCTAATGACTAGGGGCCACAATAACTCACAGCATTTAATAGTATTTACTGTGGTTTAAAAGAGAATCAAAACTTTTATGAGAATTTTCTATTGGATTTCATTCTACACATAGAAATAAAAGAAGGTAAATAGAAATGTCCAATGAAAGGACTATAAGTCATGCTTTATTTACTATATAAGCTGTGCTTTTATGCTACACTATTTGCGAATCTCAGTTCTAATTTGAGACTGATCAAATGGTTTTGTGTAAAACTGTTTTCTTTGGATTATCTAACTGTACACACTATACATACATCATCCAGTATAGCTTGCTTGAATTTCAGTTACATGATCCTTAAAGATAAAATGAACTGTAAAGTTTAACAAAATAACCAAACTACATGAATGTTGCCAACTGCCAAACAAAATATTTTGTTGTTGTTACTTACTACCCTTTTACAACAATGAGTTAGCATTTTGAGCCACGTTATATATCTACAGAGTACGATATCTCAGTCACAGATATACAAAGGAACAGTATAAAAATTAGTATTATCTTCAAAATTATGTTTCTTCTTTTAGAAATTTTTGATATATTTCTATTAACTTTTTATAAAATGTTTTAAGTTTTTCCTCTAGTACCCAACAAAATATTGTTAAAAATTTTAATGCCCAAGTTTTAGTCAGACTCAAAACATTTGTGATTAAATCAACACCAAAATAAGTGTCTTTAAAGAATATTGTACAAAACTACGTTTTAAGAAATCATGTACTTTTCACTTAATTAAAAATTTAATTTTATTAATCATGAGATTTGTTAATAATTGCCTTTCTAGAATAGTATTATATTTGCAAATTTTTTTCTAGGGAACAATGATACCAGTCATTTCTTCTCAATTTTTTAACTAACAGCACAATTTTATAATGTAGTGCATATTCCCTCTTTTTTTGTTGTTTTTTTGTTTTTTTTTTCTGGTACCAGGAATTGAACTCACCACCTTGTGCTTGCCAGGCAGGCGCTGTGCTGCTGAGCTAAATCCCCAGCCCCCCTAACAGTACAATTTTAGATGATTAAAAATAAACTGTTGCAGTAGGAGGTGGAAAGATTTTATTCAAAATAATTTAAATTTTAAAAGTTAATCAATGTATGGATTAGATGACAATGGAAAATATTTATTATAAATATATTAAAGTAAGTAAATTATTACATTTAAAGCAACTTTTTCTTATTAAAAATTATAGGAATTTATTTAAAGTAATAAAATTAGTGAACTTTTTTTGCCATTGGTCTACTGATTCTCTTTTAAACAGCTCTTTTTAAATATTAACTTTTTTAGTATCTAAAGATCCAAGCCCCTTACTGTGGCTTCCACACCTTTAAAACTTATTGTGACATGCCCTTGTAGAACATTATAGCACCTATAGTTTACTGCACTTTTAATTATGTGACTTCAAATTCCTAATGGTTGTCTATTAAGGCTAATATATGGATCACATGACATATAAAATTTAAATATTCATTATTTTGTTTCACCTTGTTTAACTAAAAGGAAAATATTGTGTTGTAATAGTTCAAAATGATCAACTGAAATCCAGGACTGACAGTGAGTGGATTCACACCAATTCAGCATAATGACTGGTGTCAATTCAGGTTAATCAGGTGACACTCAATTGATATATGCCCATGTGTATTAGTCTGAATATAATTTGGGAATATAACCATTTCCTCTATGCCAGTCTCCACACACTTTGGGGTTAAGAACAAAGGATCTGAAACTCACCAGGATTACAGCCAAAATTCTTCCAAAACATCATCTTAACTTATGCTACCATGATGCCGTGAATCATCTGCTCTCAGAAGGTTACGCATCAGGTTCACTTGCTCCTATCTCCCTTCTTTTCAGGCAATGCACATGTTCTCCCTCCTCCCTGTGCCACGCACACATCCCCACTGCACTTCTGCATGCTGCCCCCAACTGGAGAGAACCTCTTCTCAATTTAACGTCTTCCATTGACCCTTTTCAACTTTAGGATCTCTGCCAATGTTTCTGCAGTCTCCTGAAATCACTCCTGAATTAGCTATCATTTGCCTGAAGGTATTGCTCCAGGGGTAATCGTGTCTTCTCTTCTTCATCAACAACTGGGTCAGCAAGGAAACTCAACTCTAGGAGGCAAACAGGGAAATTTTCCTGGGTGAGGAAGGTGAAAACTTTAAACACTTACAATATTGTTTCCCCTTCACATGAATATAAATCACTACTTGACATATTCATTTATTTATGACTGGGAGCAATGTGTTGTTAAATATATGGTTATTTTAAAATTGTTTTGTCTAGTCTTTATAGAAGCAAGTGCATTTTCTGAACAATTTCTTCCTATCTCATAATATCTACTATACACTTTTGTTCTTATTTATACTTTCAGTTTCTCACACCAGCGAGACAATGTGATATTTACACATATATGTCCTATTTATTTCACTTAAGAGTATGTTCTCAATAAAAAGGATAATATGAAAATAATGCTCTGTAAATAAGGAGGGGAAGAGGGGCTGAAAAAAGATAGGAAAATGTGGAAAAAAGAGGGAATTCAGAATACAGTTGACTTTCACTTTATTTTTCTCCTAAGATGCCAAATATGCAATTTGATGAATTTTTCTTATCTCAACATTTTAGGCACTTCTAACTGTTATATGACATTGCTACCTTTTCTTTTCTGGCATGAGATACATTGCCTTTTAAAAAAATCTTTTGCCTTCCTACTTCAGAATATCTATGAAAGTTGACAGGTGAATAGAGGAAGACAATAAAGTATAAATTTCTCCCTTGCTGATTGAATTCTAAACTGTTTTCTCTTAAAACTTTTAGTTTCAATGACACCTACTTCTAGGACTTAGAGTATATTTGACCTTATGAGGTAAAGTAGAAGTATCCTACAATGAATACTCATCACATATATAGTAGACCAAATATAACAATCATTTTTAAGGCAGAATTTCTAGAGGTACAGCACTTCTTTAACCTTTGGTCAGAAGGCTAGTTCAGAACTGACTCAAAGATGCTCATAATGGTGGGTTACTTCTTCAAGTAGGCATTCTACAGAAGGTATTCCTCAGAAATATCACCTAATATTGACCTGGGTGCTCCTGCTTAGCTTAACCTGACAAGCTCAATATTTTAGTTTTATTGCCTTAACTAGGAAGAAAATCCTACTTGCCTTCTCTTAACATATTATTAATATGCGTGTACACTCCTGTCACTTCTCTTCAAGATGAAGTTGTCTGTAAATGAACCAACATAGATGGTTGGCTGGTCCCTGACAGGCTTCAGCTGTCTATTATAAAAGGAAAAGTTCTCAAGTGGCACGTGATAAAGTTGTCAAATACAGCATTGTTCAGAAAAGAGCATTAATAAGATATCTGATAACAGTATTTCTGGGGTTGTTGAAGTCAATGGCTACTTGGGAAGAATATTTTAAGCTACCTAGAGGATTTGACTACACATTGACATATCATTGCTGAGCCAACAATCTCAGTTGAGTGTGATTAGTTTGGGGAGAGGAGAACAGAATCCTGAAAGAGCACATTAAGGAGTAGATAATAATACTTAAGAGACAAAGCCAATTTCCCTGATGGAGTCATATAACACTAGAACCTGAAAATGAACAGGAATTTTTCAGGCCAAAAGGTGAAAGAAATATTTCTGTTGATTCTTTCCTGAACCTCTTTTTTCAAACAAAAAGCTGTGGGAGGGTCAAAGAGTGTCCAAATCAGTTGTTCTCCTAATAGTTTAGATCAAAGCTATAACAACATTAATTATTTACAGTCCTTGTATATGCACTGATAACAACTTCTGAGAAATACATCAACCTCAGAAACAGGAATCCAGCAGCACTACCATCTCACCAGGGCCATGAGAAACAAGTGCTCAGTCAGAGAGCTAAGAAGATGGCTAAAACTCAGCAGTTGCTGTTGATAGAAATATCCAGTGAGTGGTCATTTTTGGTATCAGCTGCTTCCATTGAGCTAATCACGAGGGAAAAAAAATGTCCTTTCCTCCAATCTAAACATGGGCTTCATTATAAGTCAGAGCTAAATTCTCTCATAGTCAACCACATATTGTTCTGCTATCGATTATAAGTCCTAGAACCATTTCAGGCCACCCATGTATCATTTCCCAAAATACTATTGTCCTACATTATGTTAAGTATGTAACTGATAAACTTTCAAAATGTACCCTTGACAGCATAGGTTTTCCTGTAAAACTTCTAAGTGGATATTTATTCCCTCTCACCTCCTGTCAGGTGGTGGAGTCAATGTGCTTGCATTCTATTTAAGTTTGCAAATCACTTTACATAAAGCTCTGCTATTGTATAGCTCATAACTTCTGGGAGTTTCCTTCCCTTTTCCCTCCTTACAATCCTCTATCATAACCTGGAATCACTATTCTTTTATATCTTCCTTCCACTCCTGGGGGCTGGGGATTTAGCTCAGCGGCAAATCACCTGCCTGGCAAGCGCAAGGTCGTGAGTTCGGTTCCCGGTACCGGAAAAAAAAAAAAAAAAAAAACCACTCCTGAAATATTCCAGTCCCTAAGTTTCTTTGTTTTCTTTAGATTTGTGGTAAATATATCGTATAGATCAAATAATGTTTAAACTATTTCTACTTATTTCGATAAGATTATATAATGAATATTCATGTTCCAGCCACTTTGTTAAGAAATGGATTTTATTGAAGCAGTACTGGGGATTGAATTCAGGACATTTATACTGAGTGACATCTTCAGCTGAGACTAGGTCTTCTAAATCACTAAATTGCCCCAGTTGGGTTTAAATTTGTGATCACCATGCTTCAGCCTCTCAGCGTTCTGGTATGACCAGTGTGAAGAAACAGATCTTAACAGTTTTCTAAAACCTGTTGTGTATCTACTTTTGTCACATCCTCTAACAGAAACCCCACTCAACCCTATGCCTATGATTTTCTTTCATTTTTTTGTTGTAACATTTATGAATGATCAGGCATATCCACTATTTAACATTTGATTATTCTTGAAATATATACACAGTAAATGATATGGTAAGCATTCCTGCATGAATAAATCTGTATACAGCAAATAGAATATTCCCACATTATCTTAAAATGTTTACAGGAGGACTGTGATGCCTATTGTTTACTCATTTAATCTTCGTAAAATGTTTGACTCTATGACTACAACACAATTTAATGATCTGTTCTATTTTGGTGTAGGAAGGAATGACAGATGTATTTAAAATGAACGATTTAAAATACATGAAAGGAGATATGAAACATGGAGAAGAAATTGGAGTCTCAGGACAGGAGAAGAGAAATAGTAGAGTTGAAGAAATATTTGAAGAGAATACGACTGAGAATTTCCCAATATCAATCATCATGAACTGAATATTTGTCTCTCATCAAAATTCCTATTTTCAATTTTATTGTACACAGCCTCCAGGGTGATGGCATTTGAGGGTAGGGTCTTTGGGAAACAATTAGTTTAAGACAAGGTTAGGAGCGTAGGGTCCTCATCATGCATTCGTTTTCTTATTACCTTATCAGAAAACAAACACAGATTTAGGTCTCTCCTCTCTCCCCGCTCCTCCCTCCTCTCTCCCCTATCCCCTGCTCTTCTTCCCTTCTTTGCCCTTCCCATTCCTTCCCCTGCTCTCCCTCCACTCCCTCCGTCCAGCATAAAGCAAGAAGGTGATGTAAAATAAGAAGAGAGTTCTAACCAAAACTTGATCATATTGGCATTGTTATTTCAAACTACCGACCTGCAAAACTGTAAGAAATAAACATCTACTGTTTAAAGCACTCAGTTTGCTCTGTTTTACCAGCCCAAATTTAAATACCAATTAAGAAACCATAAGAAACTCAAACAGGATAACACTAAAAACAAAACACACTACTAAAGATATCATGGGGAAACTGCTTAACGAGAATTATATTAAATTTCCCCATCCAGTTTGACTATTGTTTTAAGGGTCTTAGAAAGAATGATTACACAAACATGCAGTGCTGAACTTTTCTCTTAAGGTAGATAAGTTAAAATGATGATGGCTCCATCTTCTTCCAAACTCCAAATATCATCCTGACTCTCTTCTGCTCAAAATTCTTTCATGATTCCAGCTGCTTCAACATAATATGCATTTCACAAAAGTACAATTTCGCTTAGATAAATTATCATTATTTAAAAGTCAAATAGCTGCTAGTTCCTCATGGATGAGTGTCTTTACTTCCTAGTTCCTTTCTGGGTTAAGTATTTGTTGAGCCTCTTCTGTTCTACAGCACATGGTAGCACTTGGATTATTAAATTATACATGTCATGTACTTCTTCACACATTCATATATAATCTATTGCAGACTTCCTGAAATCATGACTGTGTTTCACATCTGAATGCCTAGTACGTCACACAGTCATAAGGTTTCATAGGTATCTGAGAATGAAGGAAATGTTCAATGTCTATTACCTTTGGGTAGTAACTTTGTTGCTATGTCATTCACTTATTCTGATCTTGGATTATTAATCATTTAAAATTCCCCAATATGCCTAGTAGTTAAGCATGCATAGCTACTAAATTAAATGCAAAATTGTTGAATCAAAAAATCACATTTTAGTAAATCAACAAATAAATTAAATGAACATGAGGGAGACTAGGGAATAGGAAGTAAAAAGGATTAAGATGTGATATGTATATTCCCACAATTGATGTATTCATTATGCATCTCAAATACGCACTAATACAAAATAAGGAAAATATAAACAAACAAGTGTCCTTAAAGGTTAAGGTGTTTTCTTTATGGACAACTGAGTAAGATCTAAATTTGCTGAATTTGGACATCATTGCAAATACTATATTAAATATTTAAATTTTATATTTACTAAGCTTGTTCTTCACAAAATCAAACTGGTAAAATTTAATATTTTCCTTGTATCAGGCCATCTGATAACTTACTAAAGCAATTTTTAGTAAGGGGTGCCAATTTTCAGTAAGGGGTGAGCTAAATAAACCTTTCCTACCTTAATTTTGGGCATTGAGTATTTTGTCTCAGCAACAAGAGAAAAGTAACTAAGACAGGTGCCTTGCCTTAAGATGGAAACCATCTCCTCACTACAATAGTTGTCCATAGAGTCAGTTGAACACCAGCAAGTGTCAAAGTTCCAGGGACAGGGATCAGAACAAAGAAGGCTTTGACTGAATGGCTTGCCTCCTCCTGAGTTGTTCTACTTTATTATGGTCTTTCTCAAGAGAATGCACACTCAATAAACCAATTTGCATGAGAATCTCCCACTCAGGCTATGTAGGAAAACTTTTCTAAGACAGACTAAATTGACAAATTCTAATTAATTATTAACTATGAAATACCCTACAAGTTATTGGCTATTTTGGTAAAAACATTACAGTATTGCTGACTAATCTGAAAAGTCAAGATTGTAGAAAAATGATATTGAACATATATAGTTAAGAAAATCTGAGAAATTACGAAGAAAAAGAAGATGACCAATAAAATGGCAAATGGATCAGTTTGGGGCCTGGAATACTTGAATAAGTACAGTTTCACAAATAAAGACCATGAGAAATAACAGGAGAAATAGTTCCCCCAAATTCTAGAAGGATATTAATGGATATGGGATTTATGATTAGAAAACCCATCAAGACCTCAGTAAAAAAAATTTAAAAAGATTTATGATTAGAAATGGCTAAAAAATTTCAAAAGAGAAATTACACTGCACTCTTCAACAGTACAACCCATCCCAAGAAAGACTCTAGAGCCAAGGTTGCATGGTTTCAGTCATGGAGAGAATGTCATTTTCAACTTATATCCTACAGTAAATAGTGCTGTCAATGTAGTATAAGTGTATAATATACATACTTTCAAACATGCAATTTTCAAATTCTCAGATTTATTTATCTGACACCTTCCATCAGGAACCTTTAATTGATGTGTATCAACAATACTGAAGTAAATAGAGAAAGGATCTAGAAGACTAGAGTTACTATATGGGAGAAAAGAAAACAGAAGCCCAGGCTTATAAGAAAAGTAGCCTCCAGGGATATGATGTAAAGTTTAAAAAATTAGAAGACATTTATAATTCTGAGGGAGAGTTGAGTGATGATTAAATTGTTCATATATACATATATAATTATATGAAAAAAATAACTCAAGGAAAACAAAAAGCTATACAACAATGTAACCATTTTAGGAGCTCTGATATGTCTTATTTCTATGTACACAAAATTTTACTTATTTGTTTCCTATTTTCCTAATTACACCTCTGCTCCAGACATATTAATGCCTTCCTCAAAATAACAGAAGGGCCAAAAAGACAGCTTGCAAAATCTGTAACTTGAAATTACATTTCAACAGATACTAGATTCTGCCACCAAAGTATTCTCAGAGACACATTCTATTCTTTAACCTACTTCTAAAAATCCGCATCTTCCTGGCCTATTTATAAAATGTCAGTGGCATATTCTATCTCTTCTAGTTGTATATATCTGACAATAGTGGGAAAACTATTTAAAAAGAAACAGTGAGATAGAGGAGTTCCAGTCAATTCTATATAATTTATTTTTGTTAACTCAATATTATCTTCATACTTCTTATAGAGTAATATTTCTTTTCTCTTGGCCTAGTTCATAAAGTTTTCAATGAAAAGATTAAAGAGTGCTATAAATAAATGTTTGTTTATAATATGCTTCTGAATGAAATATAAAATGGAAAATTCTTTTTGATGTCTGTGGATACTACAAATAGACAATTACAGGCAATGAAGTAATCATTGATGTTATTAATCTATAAGATGACAGCAGTAAATCTCTGATTTTACCAACTGAGGTGGCAGAAAAACTTCTAAGAACAGGATGACATAATTCATATAAAATAAACTTTAGTCACTGCATGGGGAAGTGCCAGGCAAGGTGAAATGATATTGGTTCTTCACCATCTACATTTTTTTTTAGTTTCTCTGGATGATTTTTGCTATTGGAGAAACCACTAGCATACATAATCATACTACTTTAGATACATGTGCTATGAAATAATGTGTAATTTTATCATGGTGTTTATTTTTAAGCATAGAATTTTTATATGAAGTATTATATTTACCACAAAGTGTGCTTCAAGCATGATTTCTAAATAGCTTGTCATTTTTAAACAATTGGGAGTCATTCTACCCTTTATTTTTCTTCTGTAATTTAATCACAGAAATTCCAGTTGATATCTCTTTGTAGTTTAAATCTTTTCTTTATTAAGAGGTAATTTTCTCATTTATTTTATGATTTTGTTAAAATAATCTATGGGCTTCCCATATAATAATTCTAACTAGTTTCTGCAATTATTTAAGTTACGCCTGGTGATTAGACAATTAATTTTATGTTTGTATCACTCTGCTTGTCATCTTTCCACTGCCCGGAATATCTTAAACTAAAGCTCTGTGGTTTCAAATCCTCCCTACCTATCACGGAAAGCTGTCAATTCTCAAAAATGAAAGAAGAGCAATAACACCTGATCTCAACTGAAAGCAGTTTCCCGTGCCCATAATATCTCACACCATGATAGCTTTGAGACCCCAACAATAGTATTCATCATTTACCAGCCTGTACTTCTCAACTCAGAATCCCCATATGAAGGAAGGCTCTTTAGGTTTTTGTGTATATTTAAATAAAAAGTATTATTCTATAGATAAATTAATTGCATTTATTTAATCTCCAGGGAAACAGAACCCTCCAAGAAAGCTTCACATTCACGTCCTAATCATAAGAAGCAGAGGACAAAAATAAATTTAAAAGAATGTTTCTTTCACTATATTTCTTGAATATTGATCATAAAAACCTTAATTGATTTAAACAAACCTTCTTCAAATATTTGCTACCATCTGAAGCCACACCAACACTGCAAAATCTCCTGTATAATTCCCTAAACAGGAAATGGGTGTAAAATGAAAGAGATGGCTGGTAACTTCCCTACAAGAGATCAATACACTGATGTTAGAGGCTTATTCTATATGAATTCCTCTTAGACCAGTCCAACTCTTGTAACACAAGCAATTAATTGCACACTTTATAAAAAGCTAAATCTAGTTCCTTCCAACAAAATGGCTAGGGATTGCAATTTAAAGAGACTTTTTAAAGTTATGCATTACACAGATACTGAAAAAAAAAATAGAGAAATTACCAAAGAGAAAAGGCTACAAAGAATTCTGAAAGTTTCCAGAAGCATCCTTATTGTAACTTTCATAATAAATCTACAATACATCTTGCACTGACTTCCTGTATATGGCATAAGATGGAAATCATGATTTAGTTTCACATCCATTTAGATTTTTAACTAACTCAACACCATCTATTTAATTTCTGTCATGCTATCATGTTACATTTGTTATAAATCAAGAGATCATGTATGTGTGGTTGGTTTTTGAATTTGCTGTTTTGTTTCATTGCTCTATTCAGCTGTCCTTCTGCTAAATACTTTAGTATTAACTACTATAGTTATACAATTCATCTTATTTTTTACGATCTTTATCTGTTGTAGAAATCCTATAGCTTTGTTCTTGTTCAAGATTGTCCTGGTTATTCATGGCCTTTGATTTTCCATAAAAATATTAGAAATATTTTAACAACTTTCATCACAAAGATCTGCTACAATTGTGATTGAAGTGTATTGAGGAAAAATTGACTTATTTAAAATACTGGATATTCCAATCCATTGACATAAAATATGACTCTGTGATCAAATTAACTAAATTATTATTTAGATATAGATTATAGTGAATCTTTCTTCCCAAACTGCCATTTACTATATAGGTTTAGAAATATAAATATTCAATTCCTTAGAGAACACCACCTGACAAAGTCTTGGTTGATGGGGCAAAAGTGGAAAAGTAAAATAGCTTTTAATATTCTTAGCAAAAAAAAGAAAATGTGGTTTGCACTGTATTTTCCTCCTTTTGTGCCTTAAATAAAAAGTTATCCATCACCATTCGAAGAGATCAACCTAGACAACGCTGGGAAAAAAAAGTTTGATTTACTTGCTGTTAGGTAAGGAGAATTTTTTGCTAATACTAAGATACTGAAAACCTAAAGAGAACAGCAAAAAGAAGTATATTAGATTACTAGTCTCTTTCCATGTAGGAAGTTTCTCACAACTAAATATGCTTAACAAAGTAAATAATTAAGAAATCAATTCAAATCAATGAGTTTTCAATCTGCTATGATTTATAAATATTAAAGAGCTTATCAAAGCAGTAATAGTGTTTTCATTCTATATAAAACCCACATTCATTAGTTTTTGAAAACTTAGACTCTAATGCTTTCTTTTAACATTAAGACATTATTTTACCCCAGAAAGGAAATTGTAATATTTCCTCCTTCGGGCTAGGAGTTTCATGGGTAATGGCCAGTGTTTATGTTTGACTTTCAAGACAAATACAGCAAAAACTCTAAAGCTTGGTATATAGTGTTTTCATTTTAAGTATGTATTCATTTATGACAAATGAGTTGTCATTGATGGCTACTTTTCCAAAAATTTTTTTTATTAAAATTCCAAAAAAAAATTTTTTTAAATTTCAAAACATTTCAATGTATTTTCTTTGCTTAACCTTTATAACTAGCTGAAAATAACAATGTTTTTTAAAATTATTCCAAACACAACTTTTCTTCATAGGAATAGGGTAATATGTGCAATCTGAACAACAAATCTGAAGGCAACAATATGCAATATAAGAACTATTGGTGAATTCCTGCAATCTTGTTTAGTTAAGCTCTGTATCATTTCTAATGATTTTTCTGTTTTTATTTTTTTATTCTCTTTAATGATTTGATCAGTCTTGCATTCTCACATCTGGTAATCTGAGCAACTTCACTGACAGTAACAATATGTAATATAAGAACTACTGCTAATTCCTATCATTTTGTTCTGAAACCCTTATCATCTTTATTGTTTTTTTTCTTTGTTTTGTTTTGTCTATGTTGTTGTTATTTTGTTATTTTGTTATTTTTTATTCTCTTTAAAATAAAAAAATAAAATGCATCTGGGGACCACTATTGTAGTTTGTAGATAAGGATTTATATTTATTTTAAACAGTCTCATCTCAGAGATATAGAATTATTTGAGAAATATTGGATCCACAAAAAGTAATATGCTAAAAATTTTCTCTAAATACCATATTAGGGTTTATTTGGAACAATTTGAGCCATTGAAAGATCTCTGTTAATTATGGGTTTGAAGGCTGCTTTGGAGGGGAATATTAAATTAAAACTATATTCCTTAGCCCAGACTGCAGCTCTTTGCTCCCATGTGCAAATACTGCGGTTCGTTTCAAAAGATTCCTATACAGAGAATATATTATTTAGGCACAACTTTTCACATTTGGCATCCAGAATAAAATTATAAAAGGAGATGCTTTCTTGTTCTGGGTAACTTGCATATTATTCAAGGCTGATAATGAATATATATTCCTAATACCGTACGAGCATTCTTCTATAAATTGTCAGGGAGAAATGCAGGATCCTTAGGTGAGGTGGAGAAGTGACACACACTTTCTATTTATTTGACAGACTCCAAATGTGATGCTGTGCCACCGTCTAGCCATCTGATCTTTTCAGTATTCTGATTGCAGCACTGATAAGTATTTCTATACTGTATTTTTATTTTTCTTCAAGCTTAAATGTTATTGAAAAATTCAAAGGATTTTATAATAAGCAAATTAATGTGCTAAAAGTCACTAGCAATATCTAGTAACCATGTCTAGGGCTGGGGATATGGCTCTGTGGCACAGCACCTGCCTAACAAGCGCAAGGTCCTGAGCTCATTTCCCAGTACAAAAAAGTCTACTGCACTGCAGACATGAATAAACTGTTCTCCCACTTCCTGATACCAATTGCTTTTCTATACCAATGCTGTTTTATTCTTCTTAACTTTTAGAATTTAAAACTCATTCCTTAAAGTTATGCAGTCTTTTCATTAAATGTTAAGTTTATTGACTTATTGGATATTTAAATTCAAATGATTATAAGGATGCTAGTTAATAGAAAACAAATTGGAAAAAATCGGTCATATACTATAACAAAGAGTACACATGTCATTTAAAAGAGCAACAACAAACTGGTTATTCTTTTAGGAACTTGGAAATGGTTTTGCTAGAACTTCTGATTTTCCAAGAGAAGTCATAATCAAAGCAAATCATTTCAATGAAATATTCCACTGGCCGGGAATATAGCTCAGGAGCACAAGTGCCTGCCTGGCAAGCACAAGGGCCTGAGTTCAATTCCTGGTACCAAAAAAAAAAAAAGGATCCAATTCTGAATGGTGGCAACTAATTGAAACTTAATAAGCAACAAACAACTTCAATAAGCAGAATGTACCCTGTTAAATTAAGTGACACACATTTATGTGCTGTACTGAATCTTTCAGCTCTTTGCTTCTGTGCAATGCAGTCATAATCAATGGCATGTGTACCATTCTATCATTCTGTCTTGGCTGATTTTCTCTCATTGATGAGACAATATACCCGACAGCCACAATTAAGGAAGGAAAGGTTTATTTAGCTCACAGTTTGTGGAGGTTTCAGTCTATAATCAGCTGGCTCCACAGCAGGGTGGCATGGCACAGGGGCAACAGTCCGAGGTGGCAGGAGACAGCAAAAACAACAAGAGCAACAAGTGGGGTGAGCAAACCTCTATTCCTCCCCTACATTGTAAACAAGCTATCCCACTGCCCAGAGCTGGTGTAGCTTTCACACTATCTCCATGCCCTGCTCTTGAACAGGATGAAGATGTTTACAAAGTAAGGATCTTGGCTGCCTGCTGAGTCACTTACTTAAACTTCTAAACTTCTCAGGTTGACACAATGAATCAACCTTACAATCCATCCCTTGTGAACTTGGCAACCAGACACATTTCTTTAAACCAGTTTCCAGATGTAAAGACATTATTCTTAACATTTCCCAACTTGAGCATTATGATACAGGTTTAACAATCCTTAAGAACCAGTTTTAAGTCTATCAACATTATATTACATAACATTCTGTCCATGCCTCTCCCAAAGATTTATGCACATCCCTTTATGCAAAAGGCATTTAGTCCATCCCTAAGAGTTGTCAGTGTCCTAACAGTCTCAGCATTGCTGAAAAGTCCAAGTTCCAAGTCTCTTCCAAGATGTAAGGCAAACTCTTAGTTGCAAGCCCTTGTACAGATGAAAAGTTAGATACTTTCAACATTCAGTGGAACAAAATACACATTTTCATCGCAAAAGTTACAAACGAAGGAATACAAAAGAATGGGACCAAAGCGAGTCAAGTATCCACTAGGGCAAACATTAAATCCTGTAGTTCTATGCCCACCACCTGAGGAAATCTGTGGCAAATGGTGAGCTCCAAAAGACTTGGATGGTTCTACCGCTACAGCACTTCTGGTGGTTATAACTCCCACAGCTTCTCTCTTAGGCCCACTTTGCTCCCACCTTGCAGCTTTCCTTAGACAATCCATGTTCCTGGCTTCTCCAAACTTCTGCGGTCTCTGTTGTACCTTTGGCTTCTCATTCACAGCTTCACATACCGCCCTCTCAGGGGCATACTGCCTGGCCTCACAGGCCTTCTGAAATTGAAGTGGAAGCCTTTTTAACCCCATAGCTCTTGCATTATGTCTACCCCTAAAACCAGCACCACATGGATGATGCCAAGGTCTGCTGCCAACTGGAGCAATAACCAGGTTGTCCTACCCTCTTGGCTGTAGGGGTCAATTGCCTGGAACACTGGGCACTCTAAATCCAGTTCTGAGGAATGAATTTTCTATGCTGCTACCATTCTGGAACATGGTTCTCTGAAGCTTTCTTTTGAAAGGAAAGTCTTGCCCTTTTGCAGTTTGGAGGCTGCAAAGGATGGAGACTTGCTGTTTCTTGTGATGCCCTCCGGCCGTCTTTTCTATTCTCCTGTTCCTTTTCAGCAACCGAGATTTCAGCTCTGTCTTTGCAATCCACAGCTTTACTGGAGCTTCCTTTCCGGCCAAACTCACAGTGCTTTAAATCATCCTGCTGGGCTCTTTGCTCTTGATTCTCAACACAGATCTGGCTAAAAGCTCGCAATAATATCTATGCCACTGTCTTAACATTTGACTGCCTTGAAATTTCTTCTGCCATATTACTTAGTTTACTGCCCTTAATCTTAGTGTCAGGCAGAGTCTCTGGACAGGAGCAAAATACAAACAAACTTTCTGCTATAGCAGAACCTATTTCACCTGGAATCCTTCTGAACAAAACCTCCTGAATCTGGTCTTTACCCACAGGATTTCTATCAGTCTTCTGCTCTTCTGAGCTCTAACCAGAATCTCCCATACAGAACAGCCTAAGAAGTTCTAATGCTGCTCTTTCAGGTGTCATCTCTGAACCTTTCAAATCCTTCCCAGAAGCCATTCCAGAAGGCTCTTGAACTACATGGTCAGGTATAGTCACAGCAATGACCTCACTCCCAGTACCAAATTCTGTCTTGGTTACTTTTCTCTCATTGGTGAGACAAAATACCCAACACCCAGGTTAAGAAAAGAAAGGTTTATTTATCTTACAGGGCACAGGGTACCAATGAGCTGGTGAGACAAGGAAAAGAGATCACAGTTGGTAACCTGGCTAGTCTTCTGAAAAAAGGGCTACAGAAATTTTGCACAGGACTCCATCAATACTTAACCACGTACTAACTGTGCACACTCAGTGTGAAACTCCCAGACTTGACCTCAATGCACAGTAAATTTTTGATGATTCTTCTTTTTGTATTTTTTACCTTACAAAAGAATAAAGCAAAATTTCATAAACAAGTAATAAAAGAATACAAGAATTATTACAAGTTTGCCATTATCTTCTTAACAGTTAGAGAAAAGAAATACACCAAAAAGATTCTTACAAAAAAGAAACAAACAGATAAAATAAATCTTTTTTTTCTATTTTTAAAACATTGGAATTTGGAATTTGGGAGAGTGTATGAATTTTTCTTTACCCTGATTGGTTTCCATAACTCTGTACTGGAGTCTATAGAATGTTTCCAGGAAAAAAGCCATGGATGTACTCATAACTGGTATATTAGCCTTCGATTTTGTTCCCACCATAGTGCAACCTCTAGTATCCAGGACCCAGTGACAGCAGCAGTGGTGGCAGGTGACTTGCCTTACATGCCCTTACTGAGATACCCACAGAGATACCCATGCCCTTACCACAAGGCAGCCACTAC
This sequence comes from Chinchilla lanigera, assembly GCF_000276665.1. NCBI lineage: Eukaryota > Metazoa > Chordata > Mammalia > Rodentia > Chinchillidae > Chinchilla > Chinchilla lanigera. The sequence goes on along the minus strand of NW_004955479.1, from coordinate 6,339,917 downwards.
CTCCTACAAAAAAGCCAGTATGACTGATAAGTTTACATGTGTATTTCTTTATCTGCCGTTCTAGTCTCTGCCTGTTGTCCTCTGAAAAGAGTTGCCCCATGTATTTTATGAAGTTTCTTTTAGAAAAATACCTAGAAGAATAGCTGAGTCAAATGTAATTTCTATTTTTAGGATTTTTTTGTTTTGAGGCATCTCCATAATGATCTCCATGTGGCACCTGTGACTGAATCCCGAGGGGCAGTGGTAGTTCAGTAGCCCAGAGACTTTAACTCTCTTTTTATTCAGTGTGAGTGAGGGTCTCCCAAGCCAATGTGAACACTATTACTACGCTCAATTTTGTGAGATCCCACAGAATAAATACCTTGCCAAGCAATAGGAGCAATTCTCTTGACAGGGTGTCCCTTGCCATAAGGAATAAAACCATGTTCTTTGCAGAAAAAAGGATGGAATTGTAAACCATTGTGCTAAGCAGAATAAACAGATTCAGAAAGACAAGTATCACACATTTTCTGTCTTGTGGAATTTAGACAAAGAAAGCAGTTCAAAATCACAGTAGATTACAAGGAAGCCAATTAGAGCAAAGGAGGGGGACCAGAGGGGGCAGGTAGATAAGGGAGAACAACTGGGAGTAATTAAATTATGTTAGGTGCATGTATGAAAATGCCACAGTAAAATCCATTACTCTGTATAACTACTATGTACAAAAGATAATTCTAGGTACCAATAGATACATTAAATACATTAAGCCACTCCAGTCCTGCTTCTAAAAAAATAAATTGAGTAAAATTGATGTTGAATTTAGCTATAAATTAAGATGAAACAAAATTTTCAAAGTGACAAACTCCTTAGTCTAAATGAATTTGATGCTTGTCAGAAGTCATTAAGAAAATCTGACTCACTCTCTTGGTCTCTGAAAACCTTACCAAGATAATTTAAAAACTATTTCAATATCCCTCAAACAGGTTATATGAACCTCTTTTTAATGTAAGTTTTATTTTCATTAGTACATATTTGCAGTAAGGAATAATTACATTCATTCTTGTTTCATCTTCTCCCCCTCTCCCCCTCTCTCCCTTCCCCCTCCTTCCATATCTTGGTCCCCTTCCTATTGCAAAAGACATATGCTCTTGTTTCCTATAATCTATTTTGTTTTACTCTTTAATATATAGCTTACAAATTGTGGGGGTTTCAGTCTCTAATCAGCTGGCTCCAAGGCAAGGTGACACGGCACAGGGGTAACACTTCAAAGCAGTGGAAGATAACAAAAGGAGCAAAGACAAGAGTAGGGGTGAACAAGCCTCTTTTCCTACCTTATATTGTAAGCACACTATCCTGTCCTCCCCCCAGGGCTGGTATAGCACTCACACAATCTCCATGCCTTCCTCTTGCACAGGATGAGGATGCTTACAAAGTAAGGACCCTGGCTCCCTGCTGAGCTGCTGAGTTAAACTTATAAATTTCTCAAGTTGACACAATGTATCAGCCATTACACATTCTTTGTGTCTTCCCATTGTTAAAATGTTTTGTTTTTCTGGAGTATTAGAAAAATGCTACCTTCTTCTTTGTGAACATAAAAGCTGCAAACCCTGTAGGGTGTAGTTCCTGTTTCACTGTCTCAAGTGGAGACATGTTGCCACCTGTGGAACATTTATGGTTGGTACAGTGGGTGTGGAACAAGGGATGGAGGGGTGAGTGTTATTAGCATCTAATGAGTAAAAGTAAGAGATGCTGGTAGTGATTTCACAGTGCGCGGGATTCCCCCAGAACAGGCATATGCAGCACTAGCATTGGTCATACTAAAATTGAGCAAACTTTGTTTATAAAAGTCCTGATTTCTCAATATTTTTACACAAGCACAATGTATGAAAAATGGAGCTGAAAAAATTGGATAAACAGAGATGAGGAACTTGAGAAATATAGGATAAGAGAGGAATAGTTCCTAGTTTCCAGATTATTTTGAGTTTATCCCACTTACTATATTTATATTCTGAGTAGATTTCTATAGAAAATATAAGTAAATAATTTAGAGCACTTAAGAAATAAAAATAAGACCCAGAAAATATTGCATATTTGTTTTATAGGCAAAACCCAATATAAAAAAAAGAAATAATAATAGGAAATGTGGAGACAGATTTTTCACAAGAGGGAAGGAGGGTAAGATATGGGGAGAGGGAGCCAGGGAAGGGAAAGGAAGAGAATGAAAAAGAAGTGTGTTTTGAACCTGTACCAACTGCTCACCCTGAGTGTACTGCAAACGTGTACAAATCAAAGTTGAAAAACTATCACCAAGACTTTTCAAAAAAGGGATTTAACTGATTAAATGATTCCTCAGCTCAAGCTGGGAGTGAAACTCCTAAACTTATTCAGGTTGTTTACGTGTTCAGATTCCTGATTCACTAGGAGATTTTCCTTTAAATACTAATGCACTTTCATTAGTAAAATTTAAATTTCCCTGTTATTACATAATATCTCCAAAGCTGAGCAATGCATACACATACATTCATTTACCTTATTGCAATGGTATTCTAATTTTTAGTAAGGGATTGTCCTTTTTGAGAACTCAAACTTTTCAGAATAAATCTCCAACTCTTTAACAAAAAGATAAGAAAATAAATGAAAATGGAAAAGCCCATAGAAAAAGCAAAAAGAGCTTTTCACCATGAAAAATCGCTGACAACACAGGTGTTTATGGCTAATCAATAATAAAAGTAGTAATCATTGCGTATCACAATGATATACTCACAACAGATATACTGAATTGTTATTGGGCTGCCCATTATCAGTAATTATAGGAAATGTAACATTTAAGGATAGAACAAAAGTTTTAAAATATTTGGGCTGAAGGAAGAGAAAATTAAAGGATTCTTTTTCAGAAACTAAGTGGGTTAGGGCTGGGGATATAGCTCAGTGGCACAAGCGCCTACCTGGCAAGGGCAAAGTCCTGAGTTTGATCCCCGGTACCACAAAAAACAACAGCAACAACAACAACAACAAAAACTAAGTGGGATGAGCTCCATAATGGTTATATGAGTTTACATTCCACCGACAATATAGTAGATTCTTTTCCCCTCACAAACTCACCAGAATTATTGTTAGATTTTTTGATGATAGTCATTCTTTTGAAGTAAGATGGTACCTCAGTGTAGTATTAATTTGCATTTCTCTGATGGCCAGAGATAAAGTGCATTATTCTCATGTAAAACAAAAACGTTTCATCTACTGGAAGATAAAGTAGGTACAACTTTTGAAGACATAGGCATAAACAAGGACTTTCTGAATAGAACTCCAGTGGCACAAGAAATAATATCAAGAATCCACAAGTGGGATCATATCTGATTTAAAAGCTTCTGCACAGCAGAGACACCCAACAGAGTGAAGAGACACCCCACAATATAGGAGAAAAATGTATCCAACTATTCCTTGGATAGAAGGTTAACATTGAGAATATATGAAGAACCCAAAATAATTAGACCTCCCCAAATAAAAGAACCAAGCTTAAATTGGGCAACTGAACTGAATTGATACTTCTCAGAAGAAGTAACTGATTCTTCTGGCTAGCAACAAATCTTCCTTCCACACTTTGCCGCAGAAAGATGAGTCATTCTTTGTGGACTAGTGGTACCTGGAGGTACCATTTTGACATTGTATTCCATGCTATGGGATTATCCTGTACCCTAACCCCTGCAGAGGGTATCAGTCTAACCCATCCAGCAATATGGCACATGGATGCAAAAGAAAGACAGAGAGAATATTCTACACTTGAGCTCTAGGATGACCCAGTGTTCTCTGTGCAACAAAAGGCCTCCTCTCCAACAGCTCATAGCTTTTATTGGTATCAGTCAGGGAGGTGGGTGGGGGTTGTGGCATAGGGAAAAGAAACTTTGTAGCCCTGCCAGGCACAGTGGCCTCCAGTTAGCAATACACAGTTTTGATGGGTGCGAGGCTGGCACCTTTACTGCCAGGAAGGTATGACTCTTTCTAAGTACCACAGCATCAGCTGAGACGTTATTCCATGTCTTAGCCCTGGAATCTGACAGATGCTTGCTCCAACCTCCGCTTCAGCCATCAACCCAGAGGCTACTCTCACCCGGGTGTTGTGGCTTTGCTGTTAGTGACACCACCGTGCCTAGGCTGGACTCAATAATATTCTTTCAGCCAATTAAGGGGACATTTGTTTCAATGTAGTCAGCTCTGCCCATGACAGTGAGTAGGTTGAAGGAGAGGTCAGGGACAGGTCATGTGGCAGTCTCCCATAGTGGTGCTTTTTCACAAGCTCAAAAGTTATGATTTTATGGTATATCCAATCACCTATACTTGCTAGAATGGATAAGACCCTTCCCAGGATTTTATATGCCTCATAGAAACAGACATGTCATTTAACTAATTTTCAACAAAGGTGCCAAAGTAATTAAATTGAGAAAGGAAAGTCTTTTCAGCAAATGGTTCTGAGGTGATTGAATATTCATATTTTTAAAAGCTCAGCCATTATTTCTCATTATATATAAAATCAACTTGAGATACATTATTAGCATAAATCTAAATGACAAAGGTAAAGTTTTAGATATTAAGGAAAACGTAGGAGAAATCTCCATAGATTAGGGGTAAATATTGATTTCTTATACAGGACACACAAAACAAAGCCATAAATCATTTTAAAATGCTAAATTGTTCTTCATTAAACTGAAAACTATATTCTCTTCTAAAAGATACCATGAAGATGGATACACAAATCACAGCCTGTCAGAAAAACAAAATAGATGCAAAGTTGAGTTTTAAAACAAGTGACTGGTAAAGGTTGTATATGGGATATACAAATTTATCCTCTAACTCAGCAGCAAAAAAAAACAAAAAAAAAACAAAAAAAAAACAACTGAATAAAAATGAGGGTAAAACTTGAAAAATTACTTACAAAAATGAAATATGACTCTGGAAGTCTGAAGAAGAAGGATCACAAGTTCAAGCTCAGCCTATACACTCTGTCTCAAAATAAAAAATAAATATTGAAAAGGGGCTGGAGATACTGCTCAGTGAGAGGCCTTGGGTTTAAACCTCTGTCAGCAAAAAGAAAGGAAAAACTGTGAGTGATAAATACGTGAAAAAGGTAATCAGTCATTAGTTTTTGTTGCAATACAAATTAAAATCACAAGGAGAGATTAATAAATAATGAGTAAAATGTGTAAAACTAAATAAAACAACTGGTAGCAATAAATATCAGAAATGATGTAAAACTCTTGGAAGTAGTATAAAACAGGAGAAATGCTTCGGGTCAGTGTCTTACAAAGTTAATCTTGAGATCCATACTATTATCCAGGGTTTCCAGTCCTGCACATTTCCCAAGAGAAATAAACTCTAGTTCTCAGAGAAATTTGAGTAGGAATGTTATAGTAGCTCATATCATAATCACTGAAAATGAAGCAACTCCACTATTCACCCCCATGATAAACAAACTGTGGTACATTAGTGAAATATTACCCAATAGAAAAATAAAGCTACTGATAAAAACAATAAGATAAATGATTCTAATGACAAATTTACTGGGCAAAATAAGATGAGAAAATTAGTGTATAATCTAAGTGATTTTATTGAGACAATTGAGGAAAGTGAGTAAAAATTTCAGATTACATCGACAGTTTTGTTTCAACACTGATTTTATAAGCAGTCTTCCTTGTTCTTAGGAAACGCATATTAAAAGAATTAATACTATATTCCAATCTTACTCTAAAATTTTTAAGAGAAAATAGTGTATCTGTGTATGTCTGTGAGAGTAAGAGATAAAGACAGAAATAATCATAAGTAATAAAGCAAATGGAGGAGAAAATGAACAATTGAAAACTACTTAAGAGGTAATGAGTTTCCCATTCTGGAAATTTTCTGTAATTTTGAAATTATATATATCAAAAATCAAAGGATCAAAAGTATGTGCTATAGAACTGAAGTGCATATAAGTATGCTTTAACAGTAAAAGATCTAGTACTGAAGGGGTTTCCACAAAGGCTATGCTGTCACATCTTCACACTTCAAGTGCAATGTTCAGTTATTGCATCATTCATCCTTAATATCTAGAGGTACACTGGCTACCCCAGAAATCAGTGTAAAGGTATTTCCCTCTTAAAACTGGTGAAAAAGCATTAAAATAATTTTAAAACTGTCCCCTTTAAAACTACTGATGAGTCTTTATTTTATATTTAACTGAAAAATAGTGATTATTAAATATAATAAAACACAATATTTTGATATATGTTTGCCATGTAGAGTAATTACATTAGTCTAGTTAACAAATCCTTCTTCTCATATACTTATCATTTTTGCTATGGAAACATTTAAAATGTACTCTTTTAGCAATTTTGAGATATATAATATATTCCTACATTTTATAGTCACTGTTGGTGGGATTACGTTAATCTAGCCATTATGAAATTTCTACAGCCATTATGAAAAAGAGTTTGAGAATTTCTCAGAAAACTAAAACTAGAATTGCTCTATGCTCCAGTCATTTGACATCTGCTATGCTGTATGTCCAGACAAGTCAAAGTTAGCGTGCCAGGCAGATGTCTTCAAGCTCCTGTTGATACAACACTATTCACAATAGCTAAGAAATGGTGACCACCTAGACGTCCGTCATCCAGTGAATGGATAAAAACAGCTGCAATATATGCACAAGAGAAATCTCCTGTTGCTAAAAAAAAAAAAAAAAAATGTTTTAAAAGGGGAAATTCTGTTATTTCTGAAAACATGAGTGAACCTGGAGAGCATTATGTTAAATTAAATAAGCCAGACACAGAAAGATAAAATACCAAAAGTTGTCACTTGCTCGCTTGTATGTGGGATCTAAAAAGTTGAACTCACATCGGTAGAGGGTAGAATGTTGGTTAGCAGAGCCTGGGAGTGGAGGATGAATGAAGATGGAGAGAAGATGACCGAACAGTGCAAAGTTCCCATTAGACCAGAGGAAAAACTTTAGCGATCTACTGCATGAAATGGTCACTGTAATAAATAATAATGCATGGCATACTCCGTGAGACCAAATAATTAGAGTGGAGAACTGAGCCAGAGGTAGTTCACTAATGACTTTATAGCCTATTCTAAAATGTTTGGATATCATAGTGAAGAAGTCAGAAGCCACTGAAGAGTTTTAAGCATGTTTTATCAGGTTCAGATTGACATTTCACAATGTTACTTTGACAAATTGGAGAGTAGTAAGTTATTGTCAGGAAAGAGAACTACGAGTGTGTCGCTGAAATCTAGCAGTGAGAGAAAAAGAAACGGGAAAGTAGAGACCATATGGATATTAGCTGCATCAGAGATATTAAGGAGGGAGGAACACAGGATCTGTCATGGATTCAGTATGGTGGTACAAGACAGGGAGAAGTAAAGCACACATCTCATGAGTTGAGTAATACAAAAATAAGTAGATTCAACATGGTAAATATTTCTATTGATGTGATGAGCTTCAGTTCTCTGTACAATGACCAACTTGAGATGACCAGCTTCACCCTCTGTTGCTGTGATATCTGGAGGGAGTAATTTTAGATGTGAAATGCTTTGAGCCTATATGAAATTCATTATTACAAACTAGGAAGTGTTATAATCTTTCACTAAGTCTGTTATCCAGATGACTACATTTAAAACATTAGTGATCAATGGAAACATGAAAATGAACTATAGAAACAGTAAATGTTCATTCTAATATCTTTAAAAGAAATAGTCCTACATTTTCTTTAGTAACGTTTTTCTCTTGATTTCATCCAAGTTTTGGATTCTTATATGTTAATAGCTCTGCTTAAGTGAGAAAAATGCCTTAGGCAATTTTTCAGGGACTGATGCTATAATTCTCCAAGCTATATCACATTTCTTGACAGACTCTGTGTTAACAGTATGTGGCATATGGGTTTTTCTCTAAATAGAAGATCTCTTCAGAGACTGTCAGCAGGCCATGTGACCTGGCCATGCAAGCAGGGGAAGGATAACATAACATCTGAGATTATTGGTGGTATTAAATTTTTCTAGGAAAAATGAGGCTAATCCCTAAAATATGAGTACCCAAATTGTTAAGAAATGGTTCCTGATAAAAATATTCCTAAAGCTCAAGTTGCAAACTGAAAGACAAAGACAAATTCTCCCAACCCACCAATGGAAAATAAACTAGACAGAGAGAGAGAGAGAGAGAGAGAGAGAGAGAGAGAGAGAGAGAGAGAGAGAGAGAGACTCTGTGTGTGTGTGTGTGTGTGTGTGTGTGTGTATGGGAGTGTACCTGGAAGGAAAGAAGTATAGAAAGAAACTAAGTAACCCAGTTCAATGTTGTATAATTGTTCTCAATCCCTTAGTAATCGACCAGGGCAGAACTTTCAGAAAAGTAGATCAATTTTTGCCTGTTGTGCTGCCCATAGAGACGAAACCTAAATTCATGCTTTCTGATTTTGGCTCCGGGTATATAAAAAATGATAGAGACCTCAGTTTTCAGATACTTTGTCTTGGCAAAATCATTCATTCTTTTCCTCTTCAGTATAGTCACTTTTTATTATTTAAAAAACTTTAAGCATTCTATCAACATCGGTATTGGATATACAAACAATGTGAACAAAGCTTCACTCTTTAAAAATAGATTCTCTGAATTGCCATATTGTTACTAATTTTCATTTAGGAATTAAAATTACGAGTGCTGAAAAAAACTGTTATGGCTGCTAGCAACCTGAATACACTATAAATTTGCTGAAAGTATAGCACAACATATTTAAAAATAATATGCCCTAAATCAAGGGCTAATAGGTTAATTGAACTTTAGGAGTAGAAAAGAATACTGAATATGTCTTACTATTCTAAAAACAAGACCGAGAATGCATTACTTAAAGAAAATAACCCATGACTTTATTAAATTTAACTGAACATTAGCCAAGAAATCACTGTTCCAAGGAGAGCATTTTGAGATTTCCTCATTGACATTTAAACAATGCTTTTCCACATAACTAGAGTAGAGAAAATAATAGATTCTGCCATATGTTCTTATCTGGTTCATACACCCAAAGCCTTAGAGAATGGGCCTGGCATCATAAATCTCAAGAAATTAAATAAATGTTTTGCACTTGCAACTCTGCTACCTTTTAACAAAAAATGAATTACTGCCAGGAGAGTCACAAAGTTAAGAGACCCTGTAAACAAAAGAACAGAAGGCTGTCGTCATACCAAACTAACAGGACAGAAGACAAGCTACAACAGATTATTCACAGTTTAACAAAACACACAGTTAAATTTCTACAGTTTATCTGGAGAGAGTATATGTAAAAATATTTCTAAATTTAATCTCTTGTTTTGATCGTTAATGGGAAAATATGACAAAAAAATCTTCAAATTTCTCAAGAAACTGAATATATTTTAACAAGATGTTATAATCTCACATATTCTCCTCTAATCCTATTCTAGTTTCTGCTTCTGTCTGCAAACTCAAGTCTTCATGTTTCTCCTCTCGGCATTCATCGAACTGTGTGTATCTGATTGTGTGTGTCTGGTCCTCAGCTATACATCCCACACTCCTGAGAATCACAGTTCTGTCACTCGGAGATCCACTTTTAAAATTTTGAGTCACAAAGTCAGTCAAGTTTATGATTCACCTCTTAAAAGGAATCAATACAGACTTACGAGCATAGATTCTTTTTCCTCTTTGCTTATTAAATTGTTCTACTTTTTCTACAACCATGACTTCTGATAAAATAGTACACCAAGCAGACCTCTTAGGAAAATTGCCCTCCTGAAATCACCACTGAGGTAGTAATGATCTACTTGTGTTTCTTCTTATTCAAATCCCACACAGTCACATGATGTGATGTATTCTTGCAAACCCATTGTAAGTCACTGAGAAAAATTCCACCTCCAACAGACTTTACTGGGTCATTGATTGTGTACCTGAAAAGAAGTTATTTCCAGCCCTCCTGTCACTATGTGCACTTAACTCTTTCTATGTTTACAACTTTCACTCACATCAATTCATATCCCAGATAAAGCTTCTGAGGAGAGTCACAAAAATGCCCACTGTAAAGGTAATTAACTAGGGTGTGGATAGCTCCATAAATTCATTTAATTGCACTTTTAACGGACACAGAAATAGAAAGTTAAAATCAATGAGAAGAGGCTCAAATCAGTGTCAACAGGAGCGAATCATTCCCAGTCAGGGATTTTTGAGGTGTTCTACTCTTTAAAGTTTCAGTTATTCAAGTCATTTGACAAATTTTGGAAGCAGATATTCTGCCCTGTCTGCGGACCGGTTGCTTTCTGACACTGTCTTCTATCCCCACTTCTCTTCTTACAGTGAGTGACACAGTGCAGATCAGTGCATCCTATGAGAAGAAGGGAAGCCTGGTGTCATGTGACCCTGGGACAGATGCATTTGGAGGGAGAGTGAAAGGTGAAAAGCAAACTCTATTACCTCTCCATAAATTTATAAAATGTTCCTCCTCTCTGTGTCTCTGTCTCTCTGTGTCTCTGTCTCTCTCTCTTTCTGTACACACATATGAGATATGCAGGTTAAAAGTACACTTGGAAGAATTGAAGCTTAATCTTTTCAGAACACCTTAATAAAAGGAGCTTATGTATTTTCTTTGCTTTCCCTCAGAAGTACCCATCAAGTGACACAGTGTACTTGTGCTCCGAGTGCCAGAAAATGCTGGTCCTCTTGGTTGTAGTGTGCATTGTCCCCTCCTCCAATTTTCTTGTGCAAGCAACTTGGTCCTGATGTGATAATACTGAAAGACAATAGGATCATGAAGAGGTGGGACTTGGTAGAAAGTGATTCCAGGGTGTGGACACCACCGTCAGAAGAGATTAGGCATCATGGGGTTGTGTTAGTTAATTACTGTGACAGTAGGTTACTGTGGAGCAGCTGGCTCTTGCTTTGTGTCTGGCCATGTGTCGTCCCTCTCTCTGTCTAGTTATATTTCTCTCTCTCTGTCTCTGTATCTGTCTCTGTCTCTGTCTCTCTCTCTCTCTCTGTCTCTCTCTTTCTCTCTCGTGCTTTCCCACCATGTAATGTTGTTATGGTTTATGTCTGTGTGGCCCCTCAAAGCCTCATGAGGCCATGGGGCAGGCTTTTAGAGTTTGATTGTGGGTGTGAAAGCTGCACCAGCCCTGGAGTGGATAGTTTGCATATGTAAGGGAGAGGAAAAGAGTGTTTGAGGCCATTCCTCCCCCATTCCGCCTCGGTGTGTGTGGTGGTTGCTTTTGCTGTGTTCTGCACCCTGAGCTGTAGCTGTCTGCCATGTGCCAGTCTGCCTTGTAATCTGCCAAGTATGGCCTGAAACCTCCACGAACTGTAAGCAAAATAAACCTTTCCTTCCTTAATTTTGGGCGTCAGGTATTTTGTCCCAACAATGAGAAAAAAGTAACCAAGACAAATGTCATCCATGAGATTAGGATGCAGCATGAAGCTCTTGCCAAACTCTGAACTTCCTGCCTCCAAAATGGTAATCAAATAAACCTCTTTTTCTGTACAACTTCCCTAGGCTACAGGGTGATAGCAAAATAAAATGCACTGTGACACTCATTCTCTGACTCAAGCTGACTGGCTAAGTTCGCCCTTAGTCAGTTGTTTCTACACATATTTTAAATATTTTATGAATTTCATGAATTTTTAAGCATTGGGAAGTACTCCTGTGGAGCTATTTCCATCTTGCTGGTCCAGTAAAATCTTTACCTAGTGCAGAGACTGAAGAGGCTAAAAAACAAGCCCACTGACTCGGACGGATCTTATATTTCCAAAATTATCTTCTAATGGCACCAGCTTTACTATGTGTTTTTCTAAAAATTGAATCCTTTGTCATATGCTTTTATGTGGCAAAATTGCTGCTTACTGAATGGGGAGAGGTTTTCAGACCGCTGAAGGAAATACCTGGATGTAGCACAGGTCAGTTTATGTATCATAGTAACAGCTCACCTCCCGTATGCAGTGCTTTCTAAGGAACAAATAATGGTTGTAAGTTAACTGAAATAGTTTCCAACCAGATGACGAAAAAAATGTCAGGGGAGGGAATATACTTCGGAAAAAGAGACATACCCTTTGGCAAGTGGTATAGCGAGACTTTTGTGGGGCCAGAATCCAGGGTTAGAACCTCTTTGTCGCTCTAATACCATTTGGTCTTTCCAGATTTTAGATGTGCTGCTCTTTAATCTTTCTCTTGTACAGGGAGTTTTTTCCTAATTAATTCAATCTTACACTCTTGAATGGACATTTTTACAGCTCCTGTCTCCCAAAGTCTCCAACAGCCTTGGTTTCACCTATTCTTAATTGGCAACCATAACTTACATTTCACTGACAAGTTAAAATAAGCAGAAGAGCACTTACCCGATCCCTTATCATCGTATTTTTCAACTTGCCTGAACCTGTCCCCCTACACACCGGCTTCTTTCTTGGTACAATGGACAAATGGTTTTCTACCTAGAGTCAATCCCTTCATTAGTGAACTAGACCACTTCTGTCTCACTTTCCCAAGGACATCAGTCCTACAACTACCCTCTTGCTTGATCAGGATTTTCTACTCTCCACTAGATTATCCCTCTAGTTGCATATTCCAGGTAAAATATTTTGAAATATTCCATCTTACGAAAACTCATTGTACTACTATCTCCTTATACTTTATAGCTTATGTTTTTTTCCATCTCCTTTTTAAAAAAAACTCATAGAAGCTATTGTCTGTACCCATTGTTACTACTGCATTGCATCTTATTTACTCTTAAACTCACCTCAAATGATTTCATCTCCACATATCCAGTAAAATTTTCTTTGTCAATCACTGTGGAATTTTAGCTATTCTGGTATTTAAATATCCTGGTATTTACTCTGTGTGTTCACCTTCATGTCTAATAGGTATCCTAAATTTAGCATTAGCTTTTAGCAAAACTAATTTTAGCAACACTAAAATTTGGATTCTGTTGCCCACTTCAGCCCCAAACTAGCTTGCTTGTCCAAGGGTTTGCATTTCCCTGACCACAGTTGCCTGGTGAGTTCACCTAGCAAACTTGTTTTTTAGTTATCACCTCTCATCCAAACCATCAGCAAATCCCAGCTCAGCTTTCAAGATATCTTGAATGCGGCTGGTATCAGCATATCTATCACGACCACCTTCATCCAAGCCCTTTTTATCTTACTGATCAACCTGACACCTTAGCTGACATCTCAGTTTCATTTTTTCTTTTCTTTCTTTTTTCTTGCATAGCATTGATTATTGAACAACATAAATCACCACTCTTCTTAAAACCTTCCCCACACTTGAGAGCGCTCTGCAGATCTTTTTCTGAGATCATTGCTCTGGAGCTTCATTCCCAAAGGCTTTAACCACCAAATCGGTGTCTGGTTTCATTTCCCACCATTACCTACTTTGCTCTCTTTAGCTATTTTTGTTTCTTCTGAAGTTTGGTTCTTGCTATTTTCCTTGCCTGGATTGCTACTCCTACAACTCCTCACAAGATGTGCTCTTCATTTCATTGATGTGTCTGGCCACAGGTGACTACCTCAATTAGTAGGTCCCTGACTATGCTATTTAGAGTAATAGCTCCCTTTACTTTTACCTTATCCTATTTTATTTTCCATCCTAACACAAATTTCTTGCTATCATTATTTACTCAAAATTTTTACTAATCCATACATAAATGCAAGCACAAAGGCATATTTTATTGCCTGCAGCATTATCACTTAAGAGATAGTAGTTACTTGATAATTACAGGACTTGTCCATTAAAAATTCAGAGAAAATAGCCAATCTAATACCACCCAGTACAAATATTGAACATAGCTTCTTGAAGTAATTGGCCAAATTTACCCCTTGCTTAGTCAGTTATGCATTCCATCAGCCATGGTGGAAAGGGTAGAGTTAAAGGCCTCACCATGTACACAGCTAGGACTAGGGAAGCATAATTTCAGAAAAAATGATGTGTGAAGGCAATGAAACTGAATAACTTGTCTTCATTTTCATTTATTCAACAAATATTTATTGGGAAATGACATGGTGCTGAGAATATAGAAAGTGGGGCACAGAAGAAATTTGGCAAACAGGAATTTTTCTCCTGTAAATCTCTCATGTAGTGAAGGGAGCTGCAAGTATATATAACTCTGTAATCTGTGATCTACAGATAAAAGATTCAGAGTAAATAAAAGTGACTCATTTTGTCATGATGCATGCTGCACATACTCAAAAGTACTTTAATTCTAATAGAAATACTTAATTCCTGGTACCTACCACTCCTTCATGAAGTGAGTACTGAATTATTTTTACACCGCTCCTGATATACTTTCATAGGTATATTCTTACTAAGAGCTCTTATTCCCTACATGTTATATAATCACACTTTGTAGTATTAATTTGGAAAAGAACATAGGCTTTCGAGCTGCGGCGTGCATGCCTTTGACTCCCACATACACCCGGGATGACAGCGTGGGCTCCTTTACATCCGGCCACTGATTCATCTTCTGCTTGGTGTTGAGCTTCTCTTAGCCTCAGTTTTTCATGCATAAAACCAAAAGGTTTCATTAGATGTTCAGCAAGTTTTTATATGAGCTTTACAGATTTTAAATTCAGTAAGAAAACCACCAGGGCACATTTTCTATCCTGTGAAATGTTCACGTGTGGTCTATGCTCTTATTTTATAGCGATGGCCCGTTGACTCCCAAGGATTTGGGTGGTTTATGAATATACAGTTTAGATAATGTAACTGAGTATAGCAAGGTGAACAGCCTAGGGAATAGGTCTTTTGGATGGCTCAAATATGATCATTCAAAATCTGAGACATTTATGAATGAAAACTGTCAAGATTCATTTAAATATGAAGAAATAAACTGGTGTCCCATGTATTAAATCCTTCTTTCATACATGGTACTTCTGTTTGTTTGGGGAAGCTCAGTTTTATCTTAAATTTGAATACCACATGACTTTTACTGCTGTCTCTGCCTCATCCCTGATCTACGCTAATAGTTCTCAAACTTCAGCATGAATGACAGTCCCAGATAGGGCTTCTTCAAGTGTATTGTGGGGCTCCTCCTTGAGCTTTAGTTCCACTATGTCTTCAGTGGGGCCTGAGAATTTGCATTTTGTGTAAATTGCCAAATGATGCTGATGTTGCCAGAATACGGTGGGAAAACCATACACTATTATTGTTTTTAGATTATTTTTATACTCCCAAACATTGAAATGTATGAATATATATATATTATATGTATATAGTTACTTAATATAATCCTAGAATATTTTCAATTCTTAGTGAGAAGACACTGAGAAAGAAATGAACTGAGTTCTACAATCTACATCTGGTCTGGCTACAATAACGTGTAGTGTTCTTTGAACTTGGTTTATCATACTTTTTTTATGTGACTGTCTTGTTGGAATTACAGGACTGGATCATACACCTGGAGTCTAATAAGACGTTTCCCATGAAGGAAATAGATATCCCCACAGCCAAACACCTTGAGAAACATCAATGTTGCATTAGGCATTTTATGTCTTTGAGAAAGATACCTTTTGCCTGATTGACTACAA
Source organism: Chinchilla lanigera (assembly GCF_000276665.1). NCBI lineage: Eukaryota > Metazoa > Chordata > Mammalia > Rodentia > Chinchillidae > Chinchilla > Chinchilla lanigera. The sequence goes on along the minus strand of NW_004955479.1, from coordinate 6,324,406 downwards.
AATATTCCCTATTTCAGTGGCTGGAGTTTGATCTGATCTGGATGCCTAGGCAAAGGGACAATCAGCATTTTGAAAGTAATAAAAAAGGAGACTGATTATCCTACCCACATGGAAGGAGCTGAATATGTAAAGGCCTTGGCAAGAGCTATGCTGTACTTTCTTCTCACTATCCTCCAAATTTCATCTCTGACTCGCTTAGAATATCACCCTGGTTTAAGTTAGGGTCCATGGAAAATCATACAGTATGAGTTCAATTTAAGTACCTGTATACATTTTATGAATAAAGTTTGTCAAATTATTATGCTTTATTTCTTCCCTTGTGTTTATGTATTTTTTCCTATGGGTTCTTGGGTGACGTTGGCTTTGCTATCTCTGTCAAGGATTCCCTTGAATATTTTCTGCAATGCAGGTTTGGTGGCCACCAATTTCTTTAAATTCTATTTGTTTCACAGGATTAATCTGGAATGGTAGTTATTTTCTCTAAGAGCTTGAAATGTTTTACTCCAAGTTCTTCTGACCTTTAAGATTTTTGTTGAAAAACCAGCTGTTTTTCAGAAGGCTTGTTGTTACAAGTTACTTGGTGATTTTCTCTAACAGCTTTTAGTATTCTTTCTTCTGAATTTCTAGAATTTTGACTATGATGTGTCAAGAAGAGGTTCTTCCTTGACCCAGTCTATTTTGGGTTCTAAACAACTCATTTACCAGAGAATCTATTTCACTCCCTAGATCTGAGAGATTTCTGCAATAATTTCATCAGATAAATGGCTTACACTTTTAGTTTCCTTTTGTAATTCTGCTTCAACACTAGTGGTCTGTAAGTATCCTTTCAAAGTTATATAGGAGCCCTTGGATCTTCCTTTCACAGTATTTTGGTGGTTTTTGTGCATAATTTAGTAAATTGTCCACTATATCAGTCATGTCCTAAAGTCTTGATATTATCTCTTCAGACTGATTGTGTCTCCTGCCAAAATTTTCAACTGACATTTTCATTCCCAATACTTCTGTTTCTTCTTCCTAATCTCTAATTATTGAATAAAGTGGTCGCTCAGATCCTCCACCATCTTCCTTAAATCATTCACCTGTTCATTTTTATGTTCTTTAAACTCAATAATCATCTTGTTTATTAAATATATCTTCTTTGAGCTCAGTGAATATCTTAGTATTTTTTTTTCATTAATCTGTTACTGGGCTACAATTTGATCTTTCAATTATTTTAGCTATTTGTTTTTGAATTTTTTGACAGTTTTTCACTTCAATGCCCATGAACTCAGCCTTTCAGAAGTTATGCATTTTAAGAGATAACTTGTCTCCATGTGATTGCATAATTCTTGCATTTTTGTATTAAATATTGTAATGAGTTGGAAAGAAAACTTTGCCACTATAGTGATGTGCCATTTGCCTTTGGGTATAAATCAGTGTTCAAGCACTTACCCTACCTATTAAAAGTACTAGGTTCACCAATCCAAAATTGGGCATCTGAAATGAATAGATACTTCTCAGATGAAGAAGTAGAAACAGCAGATAAATAAAGGAAAAAATATTCAAAATCACTGATCATTCAATAGATGCAAATTAAAACAACACGGAGATTCTAACACTCTATCAACAACACTCTATAAACAACACTCTATCAGGAATGTCTCTTATCAAGAAATAGACCAATGGCATATGCCAGAGGGGTTGTGGGGAGAAAGGAACCCTTCTCCACTATTGGTGGGAACGTAGATTGGTGCAACCACTGTGGAAATCAATGTGTAGATTCCTCAAAAAACTAGGACTAGAGGTCCCATTCACCTATTCTACGTCTTGGTATCTTCCCTAAAGAATTACAAGCATCATACCACAGCACTGTATGCACACCCATGTTTATAGCAGCACAGTTTCCAGTAGCTAAATCTTGCAAACAGCCCAAATGCTCATTAATCAATGAATGGATAAAGAAAGGGCATTTTTTTCATGCAATGGAGTACTCCTCTGCCATAAAGAAAGATAATTTTAAGACATTTCTGGCTAAATGGATGGACCTTGAGATCATAATCTTAAGTGATTGGACACACACATTTGACACACATTGGACACACACATTGGACACACACATTTGACACACATTGGACACACACATAATCTTAAGTGATTGGACACACACATTTAAATATTGCATTGCTTCTCTGGTGTGAGAAACTGAAAGTGTAAATAATGACAAAAATGTATAATAGATATTGGAAAATGGGAATAAAATGTTCAAATGAGAAGAACATGGGAGGAAGGGAGAAAGGCTAGAGGGGACAGGAAAATAAGAGAATAGAAGGAAAAAAGTGGAGACAAGACTTGTGTAAATAGGGAGGGGAAGGGGGTTAGGAGAAGGGGAATGGAACACAAAAATAGAAGAAGCAAAATCTATCATGTACAGGTGCCAATTCCCTATGAAGAACGTGATCACTCTGCGTACTTAAAATGTACCAATAGAAACACCAAGTACTACATTCGGTCTCACTGCATTTTGAGGACAGAAATATTATAAATATAACAGCATCAAATGGACAAATAACATATCAACATTTAATTTAGAACTTGTTTAAAATGTTTGAACTCTTTTTAATAACCCAAGAAGGTGAAAGATTGGTATTGATGAAGAATAGGTTGAGAACTAGAGAAAAAAAAGAAAAAAATCTGGTGGTCTAAAATAAAGTGAAATAAGAAAATGTAAACTAAAAATTCTTTTTTAAAAAAGAGGGAGAAATGAGAAAATATATTCTACAGTGCTATCATTATGTTCAGACAGGAAAGTGGAGTGGGGGGAATTTGAGAGATTACATGAGGAGGATGAGAATAAGAAAAGACATGGAAATGTAAGTGAAAAGACTGGGAGGTTCTGGGGTGTTGGGAGGAATTAATAGTGCACCCTCACCTGCAGAAACTATGTTTGAAGATTCTAGAAGCAACCCTTGTAAGAACAATAGGTCTGTGCAAATCACTTAGAGAGTAAGACACTAGTCCACATCCATACGCAGTTACACACACACTTACACTCCACACCTACACTGTGGGCATGAGTGATACTGAGAAGACAAACAGACTACCTGACTGCAGGCAGGTTTTGGGCAAGAGCCAAAGCATGGACCAATTCCAGGCCATCTGTCTTCCCTCCCCCCAAATTCTGGAGGCTCTATATTTCTCAGAATCCTTGGTGAGGCATTTACCCAGCTCACTCCAATAGGTTTCAGCCTAGGGTTCTCTACAAGTCAGGAAATTTCAGACCAGTCCCCCGTGCCTGTCCATTTCACTCTGTCTCTGGACCCCCCTGTGCCTTTTTTCCAGTTTTCTCAGCTCTCTGTGATTTCAGGAGTGTGAGAGTTAGGGGTAAGGAGGTGGTCTGGGTTGGGGAGGAGGTTTTCTCAGCAATTTCTCTCCAACTCTAACACCTCCTATACATTCCCCATGGGTCCTAATGGCCCTGGCTCAGGATTTGTCTTTAGCTCTTGTATCTCTCCCACTCCCAGAACCAGAGAAAAAAAGAATCCCACAGTTCTGTCTGTGGCATGGGCAATGGCATCTAGATCAAGTGTCCAGCTGTGACCACCCCTGCCTTCCTCCCCTGGAAGGTTTTTATCATTTCTCAGCGTCCATGGACCTGTGCCAGACTCCATATCTGAGGACCAGGATTCTGTCTGCTCTTATTGTCATGGATTTGGGGCTGTGTCTTGGTGGGAAAATCAAAGAGTTCTGCTGAGGCCGAGCAACAATGGTTTCCACAGTCAGTGTATGGTTGAAGTCACCCTTTGCTTTCTTTCTTTGAGAGTACTGTGCTTGGCACAGGGTGGCGAAATCTTCAGACTTGAACTGGGATCTGCACCAGTAATTTAGGGTCTGCTTACTATTATTATCATTCTGAGCTATGTCCTCGAGAAGAACCTGCCTGGCTCTGCCATGCTATAGCCAGTAACACCTCTGGACTTGTGCTGGGTGAGCACCTGAGCTGATGTGTGATTTTCCTTCTTATTCCAGCTTTCGCATTTTCTGTATTTCATCTGTGCATTATCCCATTTAGGATACAGCCCAGTGGCTGGTAACTCTGCCACCTCATGGAGCCACACTCTGACTATCCTCAGTGTGTGCCATGGAGCTTTCTGTTGATTGTTTCCTTCATGGAGTCATAATGTTATTATCATTTAATTTTCTCAACTCTATATTACCAATTACACCTCCAAGTTACTCATGAAACTTTCACTTTATTTATTTTCTTTTTCCGGTACCGGGAATTGAACTCATGACCTTGTGCTTGCGGGGCAGGTGCTGTGCCACTGAGCTAAATCCCCAGCCCCGAAACTTTCACTTTAATAATTTACATAATTTTCTTAAAGTGTTGGATTTATGAAGTATTGAACTTTATGATATATTGATTATGTGTAGAATGAATTTTGCATCTTGGTAAGACATAGGACACTGAATGGTGTGGAGAAGATTGTGGTAATTACCTTTATCTTAATAGGAATAGTGAGTTTATCTTAAAGTTGGGATATCATTTTTAATATAAATAACTTGCTATGCTTTCACTATAATTTGTGTGGATATAGATACAGAGATAGAGTCGGGTTATATATATATATACACACATATATATGCACATATGTATGTATACCTATGTAGAGAGAGATACGAGCAAACATTTGCCTACTCACTAGTGCATTTCCATTTTATTCTTCTTTTCTTTTCTATTTTCCTCAAAGAATGACTGAGTCTTCTCTTCCTAGAAGTACCTATTCTTCAGTATTCTAAAGAGCACTGTTTCCCAATTTGGCTTCTGGAGAGTCTCGCATGCAGCTATAATGTAGATCTTCATTCTGTGTATGGCATGCAGGGTAACAACCATCAAATTCTCCTATTTTTTCAATGTGATATCATTTCAAAGGATAAAAAGCATTTTATAGATAAAGCAAATGATACTGCCAGAGAACTAACTACTGTGGCCCGAAGATTTATATCTATTTCTATGTTCTCCATATAAAACTTGTTTATTCAAAGAAATTGGTATGTGAAAAATTTCAAAGAACTATTAAGTGGATTTATGGTAGCCATCACATCATTGATAAAGCTCTAAATTGTACATAGTTTGACTAGGTCTATGCTTCAGAAGTTGGAGCATATCATAAACCAATTTATTGCTAAATGATTAGAAATAATCAATGTTACATACAAAGATTTAAATTGTTAGAGGTCTTTACCTAAAGAATCTAGAAAATTGTATTTCACTTATCACAGTTACTTTTTAGATAATTTGTTACACTGTGTTAGTTTGTTCTGTTTGGCTTTTTTTTTTATCTTGTTCTGTGGTCTTGACATAAAATTATACAACAAGCTTTCAATTTGGTGCCCCATGTAGAAAAATTGTATTAGTCACTTTTCTGTTGCTGGTGCAAAACACCTGAAATATGCAATGTAGTCTAAAGGGGGAGTGATTTATTTTGGCTTATGATTTGAAAGGTTTCAGTCCATGGTAAGCTGGCTCCAAGGCAGAACAGCAGGACTGAAGGGTATGTGGAGGGAAGCTGTTCAACTCGTGACAGCCAGAGAGCAGAGAGAAGGGGAAGCACCACAGGGAGACACAATATCCTACAAAGGCAGGCCCCCATGACCCACTCCTCCAACCAGGCCCTACTCTAACAGTACATTCAGACAAGAGCTCAGTGACAGATGAAGCCAGCTATGGAGATAGCGCCCTCATGATCCAATTGCTGTCAGAAAACCCACCTCTCTACTCATGCACTTGGGTCCCGGCCTTCTTCTGAACCATAACTGTATGAATGAAAAAGAAAGGAAAGGAACAGCTCCATGAATAAACATGACTCTCACACACAGTCCTCAAAAGCATTTTTGCCCTCTGTAGGTGACTCTACCTAGCACATTTCACCTCCGCTCCCACTTTTGTCTGGTTAGCATCTATTTGTCATTCTCCCAGTCCAATCATCACAACTCCTTATTCAGTCAAATCTTGAATCACAGACCCTCATAGCACCACTCAGCAGTTTACTGCACTTATCCCAGTTGTAAATTACTTGTTCATTATCGTACTATCTTTGAAATGCCTATCCCACCCCACACAGTGAACTTCCAAGGGGCAAAATAGGCATGGTCTTGTTCCTCAATATACTCCCAATAGAATCATGCCTGATGTCCAGTAGATATTAAGAAAATAAATGTGTGTGTGCCTTTTAAAAGAATGAATATAAGAAAATGTCTTTCCTCTTGGTCTACCATGATTTAGATCGAAATGTCCAAAACTAGAATCATTGATAATTACACAAATGAAATGAGTTCTGTCCACTTACTTGCTATTAAAATGTGTAGTGTAATCTACAAGACTGTCTTATTTCTTAACCTATTAGGCCCTATGTATGAAAGTAGCTCACTAGTTTAAATTTTAATTGAATGGTTGATGATAGTCTGTGGCAGTGGCCATCAAAGTGTGCAGAAATGTGGCATGAATTGTGTTTAGGAGAGCAGGATGGATAGGGCAGAGCAAAGTTGATCATCTGTGTATGGCCCTGATGGTCCTGAAATAACTGTAAAGACCGCCGGCCATAGAGTCTTATTAAAGCACAATCCTACTACAACACTCTAATCTTATAATTTTGTTCTTTTTGTCCTCAGCAGGTTGTTGAACACTAAAGATTAATGTAATAGCTTTAAGAGGAAAATAAATCTAATGAAACTTTTGACCCCATTATAAAATCTTTAGCAATTTATATCATTTGATGAAAATGTGGCACAATTTTTCATTCCATTAAATACCCAGCCATCCAGATAGCATACAAGCTGGAGCCTCCCAAGTTTCTTCTTCAACAAAGAATAGAATTGCCTGTCTTGATAGTTTAGGAAGAATTGCTGGACCTCTCTTTAATCTGCATAAGAAAGGACATTGTATTATTGTGATTGGTTTTCTGATACTGCACATAAAAATACTTAAACATTCTGCTATAATCCCTTTAGTGGATCAAATGTCTAGAAAGATGTAATAACATGTAATGCTTGAAAATTTTACCATTTTTATTCTTACCATGAAAACTTGTTCAGATGCCCAGGGTTATTTCTCCATTTAGTGACAGTTTCAGAAAAGATTTTTCAAGAACATTACAGAAGGGCTGGGGATTTAGCTCAGGAGCAAAACGCCTGCCTGGCAAGCGCAAGGTCGTGAGTTCGGTTCCCGGTACCGGAGAAAAACCAAAAAAAAAACCAAAAAAAAAAAAAAAAAGAACATTACAGAAAAATTAGACATATAGTTTGATATATTTAGAACTTAAAATATTTTACTTTTACTTGTGTTTTGACATCTAAGAATAACAAAAATAAGCAAATTAAATGGTTTAGCACAAGGTAAAATGTTGCCAGATATTAATAAAACTTTAAGTAACAAATTATGAATTTTTACTTCAGTGATAGTAAGCACGTTGAAATATTCTTGGTTCAACCCATCTAAGACTTTACCACTGTTCACTCGACTTCCCTAACTTTTAAAAGCCCTGTCCAAAGAGTTACTTGAATTAGATTTTCAAAACAGTATAGGCTGAACTCTCAAGTCAAGTTGAAAACACTTTAGTATATGGACATAATCAGTAGTGATGGCTTCAGTGGCTTTGTATATCCAGAGTTATCCTGATTCTCAAAATGCTGAATGGCACTCAACAGCAAGGCTTTCTCTTGCAGCAGGACAACCTGAGATCCAGATGCATCTTATAAACCAGAACAGTACAGCTGCAAGTATAAAACTCCTCCAAGATCAGTTTGTTTGTTTGTTTGTTTGTTTCTTACTTGTTTTCTTTCTTTTTTTGAGAGAGAGGGTCTCGCTATTTAGGGCAAGATGGCCTTGAACTGACTTATGTGGCCCAGACTGGCCTTGAACTCATGGCAATCTTCCTGCCTCAGCCCCCTGAGTGCTGGGATTGCAGGCATGCACGACCACAACTGGCTGGAGCTTATTTCAGAGTGTAATACATCCATAGATGTAACTAAATCATAACCAATATAATTACCTTGCACTGTTTCTGCTTTATAAATTTTCTGGAGGTATCTATAAAATTGCTGAATGGAGTTGCCCTGCAAATGACTAAAATTTTTCCTGAAATTATTGTGTGAATATCGTAACAGAACAGTCACTAAATCTTTCATCAAATTAATAAGTATTAAACATGTATATTCAGTTTTATAATTTCAAGATTATATACTTTTATAAAAATTCACATATCACCAAGGATAAACTTTCCCTGATAAGATAATCTCTCATCCAGTTAAAAGCTAGTCTTAGGTATAAGACTTGAAAGAAATCTAAGAGTTAGAAAATTGATTTTCCAGCTATTGATGCGAGAGTTGGGAGGTCAGCTAAGAAGCCCTTAGTGGCATGAGTATGACTCCTTTTATATCTTTGCTTTCTTCCTGGTATCTTTGTGTTCTCTATGAATAATTTTCAACCTTAGGTAATTTCTTAAATGTGTTAACAACTGTATAGTCATGCTATCACTCAAATAATTAAAAATAAAATAAAGATGCATATATATATATATATATATATTAAAAATACAATCCTTCATTTAAAAATCTATAGACAAGCACAGACAAGAAGAAAAAAATCATATTGCTATGAGCAAATATAAAATATATTAGTCAAAACTTTAAAATGAAATGCATAGATTTTCTTTTGATTGCAAAAAGTAAACGCTAAATAGTTTTGAATATATGAAAACACAAAGAAGGAAATAAATGTTCCAGGCAATTTGATCCTTGACAATTACTAACAATATTTATAGGTACTTCTATGGCCTTCCATGAATCTTCTTAAAATTGTAAATTTTGCCAGGCGTGATGGCACACGCTTGTAATCCCAGCATTTGGGAGACTGACGCAGGAGGATCCTTGTGAATTCAACACCAGCCTGGGCTACAAAGTGAGCTCAAGGCCAGCCTAAACTGCATAGCGAGACCCTGTCTCAGAAAGACAAAAAATAAATAAATAAAATTGTGAATTTCAGCAAAGCACAGCTGTTTAATCTGCTCTGCTATGTCATAACAAAGATATTTATTTATTCTCTACCATTAAATATCCTACAACATAATTCTTCTGTATTTTAATGATAAAATTTATATGTATATGCAAGGATAGCTGAGATAGGTGTATTGCTGGTATCTGTGGTTTACTGAAAGTAACAGTTAATGCTTAAAATTTTCTTGTTTTTTAACCACTTTTGCACCCTAGAATCTGGTAATCAGAGCAACTGATCTGAAAACAACATGCAGTATAAGAACCATTGTTGAACTCCTGTCATCTTGTATGGTGAAGCTCTGCACCATAATTCTTAATGGTTGCCAATCTATTTGATATATTTCCATGTAATTTTATATTGTTTTATATTCAAGGAGTTTCCCCAAAACTTTACTCTATAAAATTATAATAAAATTTTTTACTTGTGCCTGCTTATAGACAACTTAAATTATTTTGATGAAAGAAGTAATTACAAGTAGAATTATTGGATCAAAAGATACGGATACTTTTAAATTTTATCTAAATGTAACCAAGCCAAAATCTTACATTTTTGTCTAAAGTTTGCCAGTATCATCAGAGCTGGTACTAAAGTTGATCTCAAAATCTCAATAGGTGGTTAGAAATTCTACTTGAAGATCACAAAAAGTATACATGCCCGTTGTTTTTAGCACGGATTATAAATCTTTTTATACTTGCTAGTTTTATTAACGAAACTTTTCTCATTTCTAATTATAGTCCCTTATCTGTGACCTTGAACTTTTTTACCTATAATGATGAGTTTTATATTAACCAGTTTTCTCATTGCTGGACACAAATCCAAACATTTACAATTTGAAGAAGGAAAGGGTTAATTTAGTTCATGTTCCGGGGGAATTCTGTCGGTAGTCAGCTGAGGGTAAGACAGAAGCATGGCAGGAAGTCATGGTAGAACAAAGCTGCTTAGTTCATGGGGGCTGGAGAACAGAGCATGTATTGTGTCAAGACCATATCTCCAGAACCAACCCACATACTTCCAGAAGTTCCAGAAGCATGCTTTACTTATCCTCTAGGCATTTCTTAATCCAGTGAAGTTGACATATCAGGATTAGTGGTAAGAATTTTCATAGCTTATTTTGCTATCAGTAGTTTTTTTTTCAACATTTGTCATTTTCTATCACTTTAAACCCATTGGTGGGATAAAGAAATTTACCACAGAAGTCAAATGGAAGCATTAAGAAACCAGTGATGAATTAGGCAACATGGTCACATTAACATCAAGGACCTGTGCCAAACAATTTTATACAGCTACCATCTTTCCTTGGCTCTTCAAAAAAGAAGCTCTAGCTTTTCATGCAGGTTTGGAGAAGTGCAACTTTACTACTTGCCAGGTAATCTTGATTGTCACTTTGACTGCATTAAGACCCTGTGGAGAGGTGATTCGACGATGAAGGCACTAACTTTGTCAATGGGTTAACCCAGTGATGAGTAAAAGAACAAGCCATTGAGAGGCAAAGCCTAGTTGGAGGAACTGGGTCATGGCAGAGTGCGTTTGAGGACTAGATTTTGACCCCGGCCCTCCTTTGCTGGCTGTTTTCCTGATATTTACTGCCTGATGCCGTGAATTGAAGAGCTTTCCTCCATCATCTCCTTCTATACTGACCATGGATTAAAACTTCTGATACTCTGAGCCAAGCAAAGTAAGCTTCTCCTTTAAGTTTCAGGTGTCAAGTGTTTTGCCCAGCAATCAAAAGCTGACAAGTGCAACTACCTTCTGCCTGGTGCCTCTTGAACTGATTCATACTAGACCACTGCAGAAAGTCTATATGAAACTGCAGTTTTTAGCACTCATCCTCCAAATATCAGTTGTTTTCCCCAAATTTAGTCTCCAACTTACCTGACCTGTAGCATCCGTCTGATCCCTCATGAGGTGGTGAGCAGCAGTCAAAAGCCTGAATTCCTGACTTGAACGACAGCTCAGGCTGTTCTTTTCCTGTCATAGCTCTCCCTCCCAACTGGCCGCAGAGTCACCTGAACCTGACAGGACTGAGATGGAAATTTTCCCATGAGAGATACAGACTGCTCCAAGCTATCTAATCATATGAGAAACAACTCCAGAGGATGAAACTAATTGACAGTAAGAAAACATAAAGCCATGTTAAAATGAAGAGATTTCAGACAATTATCTTGGTACATTTAACTGGAATTGGTGTGGGTGAAGGAGGGATGAGACACAAGAAAATCTGTTAAAAAGTTATTGCTGTGTTCCACATGAAAGATATTGACAATCAGGGCCAGGACAGTGGTGAGAACAGGGGAGGAAAGAGAGAAAATAAAAGAAATTTAAGATGTTTTTATGCTGAGAAACTGGTGCTAGGGGAAGGGATGGAGAGGGCCGATGGATGTAAAAGGCAGAGAGACACCAAGAATGATTCTGAGGTTAACAGGTACCTGTCAATTTATACATACTTCATATGCATCAAACCATTTACTTTTATTCTGTATGATGCTTCTTTCACATACTGGAAAACCTTCCGAAAAGGGCCTTCACAACTAAGGTGATATTACACATCAGAACATCTAATAAAACTAAGAAAATGCTAAGAATATGTTATAATTTCAAAAATAGCAATCTTTTTCAATGTTCTAATTAGGAACACAGCCTAGAGTGCCTTATTTGAAATAGATCCCATTTATTATTGTGCGCCTTTAAATGAATCCTGTTTTAGCCCTGACATTTTAGCAAGAAACTAGATGGAAACTTAGCTAATTGGTCCATTCCCCTGCTGGAGCAGTACTACCAATTAGACTGTACAATCTGAATGTGTAAGGCCATAGAAAACATCCCTCTAAGGCAGTTTTTAGTTTACTTCTTATAATAATTACATATAAAATACCTATGTTTCAAAACCATTGCTTCTGACAGGAACTAATTTGTGTTTAATAAAGTAATAGTCATTTAACTGGTTTGTGGTTTATTTTTTCCTTTGTTTTGACTGACACATGCCAATACCAATAAATAGGATAAAGGAGGAGGGTACTGCCGAGCAAATTCCACAGCATAACTTACCTAAATTCTAGTGCTGGCTCTGTTACTTCTTAACTCTCTGGACATGAACAAATTTCTTATTAGTCTAAGACTCATTATCTTCTTCTAAAGAAAAGATGATGCATACTTTAAAGTTTAGCTGAGAAATCTAAATAAGGAAAGGTATGTAAAATACCAAAACACCTAGAACATTGCTCACAGCCAATAATGGTTGCCAATTACTTATACAAAATAGCACTTTCCACTAATATTTACTAAGAAACTAAAAATTATTGAGAACCTGAAAGTAACAGATAGAGGCATATATGTTCACATGCATACACAAAGAATGTTAAAAAACATGTTAGCATCTATGATGGTTTACTTTAGGTGTCAATTTGACTAGAAAAAGGGACCACCAGGTAGCTGGTCAGGAAGTTTTTCCAGGTGTTGATAGAAAAGACTGGGATTTCAGTGAGTGAACTGAGTAGGGAGGATTCACCCTCACCCAGTGTGAACGGGTTCAGTCCCCAGCAACAGAGATTAGACCCAGCCAGCAGATCAGCAGAAACATGTAAACAAACCAAAAACTTGTAAGCAAAAGTCAGTGACTACTGTTGATGTCATTTAATATTTTAGAAACTTGATACACTATTCTTTTGCAGTGGTTGTTCACTGTGTGTATAAACTGAACATGTTGTTGAAAGGAGTGGGGACAAGTCTCTGCTTTGTGAATAATGACTTGAAATCATGAAAAGAGAGAAAAACTCAGGGCTGGGGATTTAGCTCAGCGGCAAAGCG
>NW_004955479.1:6288179-6311471 GCF_000276665.1 Chinchilla lanigera | reverse complement strand
AAAAAAAAAAAAAAGAGAGAGAGAAACTCAAAGCACAATTTTACCATATGAGTATTTACTAAGTGTCAGTATGCTAAATAATACGTACACATATAAGTGTATAATATCACCCACATTCACATGAAATGTAACTTACTCTTCGTAAAAAAATTTTAAGGAAACTGATCAGAAAAAAACAAAGCAAGAGACTTTAGTAACTTATCCAAGCTTTTTCTGTGATTTATGCTTAGGTTTGTCTGACTCCAAAACTTTATTTCAATTCTTCTGTGATACTATTTTCCAACATAGACTTATTCATAACTCAAAAAGCCTATGCATTTTTATTATAACTTGATTAATAGATAGTTTTATCAATGACTTACAGATGCAATTTCTAGAGTAATCATAAATTATCATCCCAAACTGTTCTTGGCTGAATTTACTAGAAACTGAATTAAAAGTAGGAATGTAGATAAATGCAAAATCAGGCAAAATACTTTTTAATATATCCTTTTTTAATAAAAAATAATTAACTTGATAAATGTCAAATTATATATACAGTCTGAGAACAAATCATGTATATGAGCTGAGGACAGTTGAAAAGTAACTAATTTAATCGGTTTTTGAAGATATGGACCAAATCAAGTGGGGAAATATTTTCTTTGTTCTGCTTTTGAAGATTTCAGAGAGCAACTTCTTTCTTCTAAAAACATAATATTTAATATAATTTTGTAGAAATTATTAGATGAGATGCAAACAACTTAAGCAATTTCAAAAAGAGAACTTGTTCCTTTGTGGAAGAGATTATCTTGAAATTTTATGGATATGGGAGTGCAGGAGCACTCCTGGGAGACAGGTGCCCAACTTATAGAAAAACTGTGCTCAGCTTTGCTGGATGAAATATCCTCATGCTTCTTACTCCTCTAAGGCAAGAAAATGTTTTTCTGTTCTAGAAGCAGCCAGTCATGCAGCAGTGAACACGACCCATCATATGAGTCACTTTTCTTTCAACTCTAATCTCTTTTCACAGTGACAAATGAATCACAGAAATCAATCTCAACTCTGACTCTGAAAATTTCTCTGTGGGATTTTTTTTAAGAGAGTAAAGACAAGTGATCTAAAATTTCACATTAACAGACAGACGAAATTGACATGAGCTTAAGCTAGGGTCAGATGTGCCACGAAAGGGTTACAGCTCTGTTTGACATATTAGAAAGGGCTCAGGATCTGGAGATAGAGCAAATTTGAGCCTGAATCTTGTCTATGGCCTATTAGCTGTGGGAAGGGGTACGTTGGTCAACCCCTGTCAAACTTGCTTTCCTCATTTATCAAAAAAGAGAAGATAATGATGCCGCAGAATTGTTGTGATTCATGTTTAGTTCAGGCTTTGGTTTCATTTGGCTTTTGCATTCTAAAAAGCATCAATCAGTAATCAAATAGTCACTGATCAATCCTACACTCATTTTACACTCTAATACTTAGTACTATAAAATGGGGACTTTTTGCTACTTTTGGAATGAATATTTGTGCCATCTCCCTAATTAAATGACTATTTTCAAAAAACACTGCTTTCTGTTTTCTTAATGTACACTTTAGTTTTGAATAATTTGAAGACACACTGCCCATAGAAGGAGCTCACTAGGTGTAATAGATAACTACCCAGCTATATATTTAACAAAAAGTATGACATGTTTCTAAACTGCACATTTATATATAGACTCATGAGTCTGAAGAAATCATACAAAAAACAAAACTAATAAAATGTGCAACAATATTTCTGCTTACTGGTAAATTTGTATATTATGTCTTTGGTTCTTTCTCCCATATAGAACTTGAACTGTTGTTCCATAGACAGTATCATGAAACACAATTTCTTTCCCAATTATCCATCAGTAAGAATTAGGTAAAATTGGATATCTTAATGGAAGTTTTGCTCAATACTCTGATCTGTCCACATATTAGATACAATTACTGTCAGGTTAAGCAACCTCTTAACGGTTGCTGAGCTCCTGTTGCTACTCATTAGAAATTTCTAGACCCAAGAGCAAATTAGAAGGAAAAGAGTTTATTAAGGTTCATTTATTTTTTACTGAACAAAAGACCTGTTATTACCATACATTGAGACATTTCACCTTACTAAATTAGTTGCCTTTTAAAAGACACCTGTATCCTGATGGCTTAAAATGGAATCAGTGGTTGAAAGATCTTTGGTCTGTTACAGAACCTCTTATACAGGAGTGTTTCTTGCTGTAAGTAAAATGCAGTTAAATGTACCTCAGAATTGAATTTTAGTTGGTTACTGTTAAGTGTAAACAATAAATATAGAGACAATCTTTTTGTGGTTAATCTCATGGATTCATATAACTTTCATTTTAAAAACAGTAATTAGCAGCTTTTTATGTCCAAGTTGTTCTTATGACTTTAAGGGGAAAAACAATGGAAATATGGAAAACTATTATACTTTTCAGCTCCTTCCATCCAAAAGTGCAGAAAACATTTACCTTAAAGATATAAAAATTAAAAATAGGGTGAGCTCCTCTTTAAAGAGTTATTTCTTAATCCCAAGGAATTAATTTTAATACTTTTGACAATATTTATCTGCATTGCCTAAAATATAGAGCTTTTAGTTTATTAACATAGCACCATCTTCTGGCAAATATTAAGAAAGGCAGTTGGTTTTACACTAAAAATATTGAAATCATTTAAATGATTTAATGAAAAATTGATCCTTTGTAACAAATGTCTAGAATTGCATTTTACAGGGCTTTTTTAATATCTTAGTACTGCATTAATTTGCTACCTCTTAACTTTGGCTTCTAACCTGTTATAAGACGTTTCAAATTGTCAAATTGCTGCACCATGTCATATATTCAATTGGGCCATTTTATAAGAAAAAGGTCTACAGAATATATACATTTACACAGTATAAAGCTATGTAAATATTCATATATAATGCATATGTATATATAAACAAAAATATTCAGATAATCATAAAAGTTCTGTCTAGTAGATTTAAAGGAGACATTCTGTGAATAAGATCCAGCAGATCAGAACTTGCCAGCATTAACAGTATTAGAAAAATAACACATCAGAAACGAACAATGTTTCTGAATATATCTTATCAAACATCAATATGCAAATGAAAAACAAGGAAAATTCTCAACACAAAAAAAGTAAAAGGGCCAATGACTCGAAAACATCACCATAATAATCAACATCAATGACTTAGGACATATGACTTCTTTAATATGTCAATAATTCTAATCAGTAAGAAAGTGTCTACAGCAATAGAACAGTGGGGAAGTTGGATAAAACTTGGAACTGGAGAAATGGAAAGTGAATGAAGAACAAGTATAACAAAACCCTCGGAACATTTTGTCTTCATATGTGATGAATTACAAGCTAAAAAAGACTAAAGCAAGAATTTAACTACAATTTGAGAACATATAATTTTGTTAATAAATTTCTTCAGATACATGAAATTCTACTATATTTCTGAAGGATCATGTAGCAAAATACACCAAATGAACTCTTCTTAAATGTACCTACATTCAGAAAATAATCAAGCACGTGAGGGTTGTGTTAAAAGGACACTGTAATACTCTTAGGTTTGCTTAATTTGCTTATGTTTGTAGGAAACCTTTAAAAGCTATATATCTTAAAATAGGGGTTATTATATAAATTTCAGTGCATTTGTTTAATAAAATGTCTATATTAATTGAAAGAATTCTCATCCCATATTACCCAGCAATGTATGGAAGGAGCATAAAGAAAACGTATTTTACACAGATTAATGTGATAGCTGTGTGTAAAATGAGCAAAGGGCAATAAAACTAGAGAAATGAAAGGTAGAGAAGTAATGTTGTAATTCAAGCATGAGGGAAAAAAGAATATATCTCAGAGAACAGGCAGTGAGGATGGAAAACAAAAGGAATGGTTCCCAAAATAAAGGAGTAAATGTGTGTGACACAGCTTTCAATAAAATGCTAATCGATCATTTCAGGAGGACTAATTTCAGTCCCCAGTAGTTCAGTCAAACGTACAGTGAAATCGCACTTTCCTGAACAACACTCACCTAAAACACTGGGTTGTTTGTCCCAGTGCATTTTTTTGTGCTTGTCTGCCACAGTGCCAGATGAGATCACAGTAAAAATCTAGATGGAGTCACTAGGTTCAATTCCCAGCACCAAAAAAAAAAAAAAAAAAAAAACAGAGAAAAGCAAAGAAAGGAAAAGAAGAAACAAAATGGTACAATGATTTATGAGCCTGCTCCATTGTTGTTACCATGCCACCCACCCCAGCTCCTGCATGGTAAGAGACGCACTTATGTGAATAGTGAGCAAGTTCTCATCCTTTCCAGTTTCAACATGATGTTGCTTTCCTTTTGAAATGTAACATATTAGGAGAAGCTTATTGCTAGGTCTGGATGTGGTTTTCCCCCTAAAGACTCATGTGGCAGGAGCTTGGTCCTCAATGTTCAGTGGTAGTGCAACCTGTAAAAGATGCGGCTGAATGCAACATGATTGAGTCTTTGGGAGAACCACTCTCAAAAGTGGTAGAACTATCAGGAGCTCTAGCTCTCATAAGGCTAGGCTACCAGTGCAGAGTGAGACCTGTTCTAAGTGTCCTGGGCTCAGCCTGAAGGTCTCCTCTGAATTCATGACCTGCTAATTCTACACTTTTCAACCATGCAATGCCGTGTGCCATGCTATGGTGCAGTATGACACCATCACCAGAAGAGGTCATCTATTTTGAACTTTCAACTGCCAAAACTGTGAGCCAAAGTAAATCTCTTGTCCTTATCAAGTACCTAGTCTCAGTTATTTTGTTGTAAGTATGCAAAACAGACCAAGACACTGATCATAAGAATGGATTGAAAAGCTGAACCTGGGTGTAATTCCAGTGCCATGGCCGTAAAATCACAGTATTAAGCATGAAGAAGGGGCAAGAGATAACTAATGCCAATATTGAAAATGGGAGTCATCCATCTGGACAAAGTAAGTTTGAAAGGCATATCAATTTAATTCTATATAAGGATGGAAGTGACATAAAAGTAATGGATTTGGGGACTGATTAGAACCTTCTCTGTGCTATGAAGTAGTATATAGCTCAGACCAGTCGATTCTGAAACTAAAACTGGCTATTATTGCATTTCCAGTAAAAATAAAAACAGGCTAAAAGATTTTGGGACTATCTCACAACGACTGAGTGCAGTGGTAGCAGGCAATGTAAAAGAAAGTGGAACTTTACACCCTGGGGAATGAAGAGGAGAGGAGAGGTTTGATGGCTAAAAGTACAATGAAATATACAAATCAATATGTAACCAAAACTCCAAGGAGAAGTCAGATTCACTAGTGGCAGTTGCATCATGACAGAAGTACAACAGTACATGATTCTGAAGTGGAAACCCAACCTTTTGAGATTGCAGAATGGAAAATAACTGGGAAACTTTAGGATACCGCACTCTTGGCTCTTGAAGAAACAGAATTTGAAATGTGCTACAGCTGGATATACCTTAAGGTTTTTCAATGTATAACAAGTGTTTATCAAGGTCTCTGGTGTGCTTGGGGTAGATTAACTAAATCAGCTTTCTTAATAAGACATTACTGTGCATAACCAATCATTCATGTTTAACATGACTATATTTCTTTATGTCTAACTGCTTTCTTTTGTCTTAGATACCTGGACCTAGATTGAAAAGCTACTTGCAGGATCCATTCCATGAGCCTCTAGTAAACACAGCCTTGTTACAATGAGCTGCTTCTGATATTTTCAGCCATAAATCCCACTGGACAGAGTAAAAAATGTATCCACTTACTCTGAATATTGCATTTCCCGAAATAGTTTTGTGAGACTCTAGCCTTACAGCATAAATCGGAAGTAAACCCTCAAAAAATTTGGATTCAAATGAAAAACTTAATTATTTTTAATATCACCATGTAATGCTACACAGAATTCCTAGCAGCTATTGTACAACTGCATACTACTGGTTTACGAGCTGTATGTACCAAATATTAACTGCCAACCAAGTTGAATTCAAAGCCAATTTCTAATTCATTACTTCATAGGGAGCTTTTAAATGTGCTCATTTGAAAGTCTGCCACATAACAGGGAGTTCTATACCGCTCTTCTGTAATGTCAGGATAATGTTGCCAACTAAGGGAGTAAAGCATGGATTTTGACACTTAATTATGGGTATTAAATTCGGTCTCGCTTTTCAGATACATGTCAGATGTCACCACCTTCAAGGATTCATAAACGAGCAGTTCTCTTCTAGTCAGTGTAATGTGAATTAGAGGGTGAGAAATAGTATGTTAAAACCCTCTTCTTTTCTTACACACCTGTAAAATATTCTTTTGCATTGCATAAGCTCGGCTCACAGAAACTTCCCAAATACTTTATCTATCTCTATAATGTGGTGACCTCTAGGGTATGGTTTCCACAGCCAAAAGTGAAATGGAGCAGAACAGATCATCACTTCTTACTAATTAATGATTTAAATTGTTAGACCTTAGAAGTTTGAGTATTTTTCAGAATGAGAAGTGCAGTGGCCTATTTTTAAAAGAAGCACAGTCTAAATTGTAGGTATGTATCTATGTACCTGTGGTTCTACAAAATAAAAGTACAAGAGCATGTGTTGATGATAAAGGAGTGTGTACAGCCATCTTTTGTTATTTTCAGAAAACAAAAAAATCATTATTAGCTAGAATTGCTTGTAGCATTCTTCAACTACTCAAGTGATGCTCCATGTTATTAAAAGTTACATCAGAAGTTAAAGTTTTGCAATCAATTGTGCCTCCGACTCTAATCTTAGAGTTCAGCTGCTGCAAACACTTTATAGTTTCTCTAGGGACTTAGTGTTCATGGCATCCATGCTGTGAAATCATATTATAGCTGAGGCATTTGTACAACTTTCTGCAATAAATGCCTTCAGATCCTACTCTCAGATCTAGATCAGATTTCCTTCCATAGAGTTTTATAGTGGCTTACTTGTATATTGAAGACTAAGATAATCAAACAATTATGGTCCACTTTCAAGTGAGATTTAAACATTTTTGAGTCTCTAAATCAAAGTTCACCTGATTTTACCAGCCATGACCACACTTGAACCGTAGGCTCGGAAATATTTTATGAAATGCATGTATCACGTATTGATGACTTATATTATCAATTCATTATCCCTAAGTCTTTTATTGCCACTTTATCATTCCTGACTAATTGCATGTTCTGAGAGTTTCTGGAAAATGTGTGATACCAAATAATAATTATGGACTATTCATCCAGCAGTGGCAGCAAGCATAGGGTAGTGAAAATATAGCCTACATGATATATCAGCAAGTGCTACTTAGACATTTACAATCCCATGCTAATTTGTGTTTCAGCAGCAATTAAGGAATCTGTGCCTTAAAAACTTTCACTTTTATTGACGTCCTTAGTACTTTCAGTGGTTCACCAAAAATGTTCTATTGATTATTTTAACGGAAATAATAGCAATAATACTGAAATTTTTGTTTTTTTAAGGTAAATTTTCTGTCAGTGCAAGGCAGCGTGGGATTTATTTTATTATAGGTCAAAGTTTTGCTTTGTTAGCAGTTGGAATTTAATTTTACATCTCATTTTGATATTATGTTTCTGGATGTGTGTAATGAGAGTCTTTGTGTGGACGCAGTTGAAAACCAAGCTGTAATTCACAGATATTGCTAACAATTTGTGCAACTTCCTTGAAGTCTTTCCACAAAGTTACAGTTTGATCACAAGAGATCACTCAAGGGGTTACACTCCAAACAAAACAAAGTCAGGTATTACCTATGGCTGCTCAGTGAAATTGCAAACACAACTCACTAAGCTTTTATATATATTCTAGTGCTTTAACTCAGTCATGCAAAGAACCCAAAGGCGTCTGACCTGCTAAGTTGCCTGAAAATATGGAACTGTCTTTCTGAATAGTTTTCTCTGAAGTAACTCAAGTATGGCTTTGCTTTTATTATAGAATTCACTTAGAGATAGTGAAGAAAAATAACTTGCTTCCCAGGCTGTTCCTGCTAATCTAGCAACGCCAATTCCAAGACTAAGGATATGGCGGACACTTGGCATATACATATTCCAGGAGAAAGCTTTACCCAGCAAGAATATCAACAAAAGAAAAGCAGCTCTATGCCTCCAAAGGCTTCCTTGTCTATAAATGAGTATTTTCTTATATTAAAATGCCACACAAACAAGATGGAAAACTGATGGCTTCAAATAATCATTTTGCTTATAACCAGTAGATATACTTAGTATATATTTAATGACAATTTGCAATGTGTTAGGTGTTGTAGGTATTGATGAGCTGAAACTAGCCCTTAATGTAGTGACCATCGAGTTTACAAGAGAAATAAGATATTTAAATATTCCTTGGGAACATAGCTTTATTAAATCACTGTAATAATATTTCTGCTTCTGCTGTTAGATATTTGGACAGTATGGATGCAAAGAGTATTTTGTATAATTGTCACTATACCAGAAAGACGTAAATTATAAGTAATAAAATTTAAGTGTAGTAAGGAGAAAGAAATGCAGTCAAAACATGGTCATGTAATTCTGAAACAACATGTAGAAGGGAAAACCATGTTGAACTCCAGCGTAAATAACAATGAAATGAGAACTAGGCTGTGCAAGATCCCTGAGCCTCAGTTTCCTTATAGGTAACATAAGAGTGGTATTTCCATATCATTTCTTAGACATGTACATGATTAAAATGACTTCACACTTTTCAATATCCAAACAATCATAAACCAAAGGGGAAAAATGTTCAAAACCAGGCAATAAAACATCTTATTGATTTGTTATATATATCCCATCATTAGAGACAGCATTACTTCTACAATTTATAGACACACTTGTACACTATTTAGAATATAATCATTTTATCATATGTTTCCCCAAAATCATAAATTTAGGTTTTTTTCTACTTATCTGATAGGAGCTCAAAAATCACTCCACTAGGCATGATCCCAGAGTCTTCCTACCATTTAGGTAATGGAGAAATATCATTCTTTCAGCACGTACTGCTCACAGCACCACCTTCCAGAGAAGCTTCCTGGAACCTTGTCAGGATGGAAGAATTCTTTTAGTTCCAGAGTTGTGAAATGAAAGAAAAAGAATGAACACTGTTGTTTCTGAACTAATTGGATTTTTTTTTCTTTTTAAAGCATCTGATTGATTATCTTAAAATGGTGTCCCTTGTCATCAGAATGGGGTTGTGGGCAAAGCATTTGTAATTGGAAACCTCTGTCTTCAATTGCCAAACGTCTATCTACTCCTCATCCAAAGAAAGACCAATAAAAATCACCTAGAAAATTTTAATTTTTGCAAAAATTCTCAAATTGCCTGATAATACTGATAAATCCTCAATCACACCCAACATTTTAGTCATGCTACTTTAATTAAGACAGTTTCATTCAAGGATGTCCAAATGAAATCAATAACCAAATCATTTACAATAACCAAATCATGCACAAATCTCTGTTTTTTAAAAAAAGGCACAAATTTGTTCACATGTCTGTCTTAGATGCTTGTTAGAATGAGGGACAGTGAACTTGGAATGGCTGGATAAATTTTCTCTTAAGTTAGGTCACACAGAACCGTCCTGCCTATCACTCATCAGCTTCCCTTTCTCCCTCTCTCTCTCTCTCTCTCTCTCTCTCTCTCTCTCTCTCTCTCTCTCTCTCGCTCTCTCTCTCTCTCTGTTTTTCTCTTTCTCCCTTCCCCTTAAAAACACTATGTATCATCTATAATTATGGAAAACTCAACAATTAATCATCAGTAGAACTGACACCATCTCTCTACAAGAATAAGAATCAGTTACTGGTTCCTAATGTAACTAATATCAAAATACTAGCCTTAAACATCATGGTAATATAGAGTTTCCTTGTTTTACATTTATGAATGAAGAGTAAAAACTAAAAAATATTCATGTAAGCTACAGTGTATGGGAAATAAAGGTACTGAATTTTCAATGTCTATATCTGTCTACAATGTTTATAACCTGTCTAAAAAATCCACTTCTATATTTATTCACTCAGCATATATATAGATTACTATGTAGTTGGAACTCTTCCAGGCACTAGAGTAATCCTTTCCATTTATTCCTGTATTTAAAACAGTTTAAAATTAATTAAAATTCCAAACTATAAAAAATTTATGAGTATCTATTCTCAATAAGTTTAATAACACAAATTTTTCCACACTATATCTTAGTGTTAGTCATATTCCATAAGAAACTAAAGTCTATCTCCCTTGTTCCCTAAATTTGCTTCTGTAAAACTCATTTCATCTATTATGTTGCTATATATTTGTGAAAATAATGACTATTTTAGTTCTCTTAAGATATTAATAACTGATCCTCTTTCTTTTTTAAAAGAAATCAATGAATTACCAGTTTATAGGTAATGATTTTGTTCTTAGCATTTAATTTGTCCAGGCAGTTGTAAAATAGAAAATTAAAGTGGATAGCTACAAGTTTTAGTCGATATTATAAAAGAATAAATTTATGTGAGTTTACCAAAAGTGTCTTTATTCTCATGTACTTTGAAAAGTACAATTTTCCAACCATATAACACAATTTTTCTTTGTATATATATAATCATGAAGCTGAAAATTTTTCAAGGTTTTAGTTTTATTTTCTTTTTTTTTTTTTTTTTTTTTTTTTTTGCTTTTTTGAGACAGAGTCTCTTTATGAAGTACAGGCTAGCCTTAAAAGGTACTTTGTAGCCCAGGCTGGTCTTGAACTCGCCATGATCCTCCTGCCTTGGCCTCCCAAGAGCTGAGATTACAGGCGTACACCACCACACCCAGTGAGGTTTTATTTTTTTAACCAGAAAGACATGAGTATAAATAAAAGTCTATTAGCCTGAATTTTGCAGTTAGACATTTACCAATTAATACTGACCTCTAGATTTTGAACCAAATCTCAAAATTTCATCCATTTAATTCACTGAACTCTATTCAAATGGATTTAGAAATATAACTATAACAAAGATGCAAGTTTCAATAACAATTAAGAGAGGTTAATTAGCATTTCAAATGTTAAAACCACATATATATGTATATGTGAATATTAAGAGATTACAAAAGATCATGAAGGCACACAGGTTAAATCAATAGGAGATAATTGAGGTGGGAATTAAAATATGGATTTTTTTTTCCCCAATTCCAGTTAGCCCTATCCTGATAAGATTTATAGCAGTGGCCAGGGATGTAGATCCACGGCACAGCACCTGCTTGGCAAGTGTGAGGTCCTGAGTTCTTTTCTCAGTATCAAAAAATTGTAGCGGCAAAATAGGAATGGGCAGGTTTATGTGAGTTTAAAGGCTGGAACTGCATAGTATATTCTACTTTTCCCACTCTCGTTCCCCCACAAAACTAAATTAGAATCTCCAAGAAATGACTAGGCTACATATTTTGTGACAACTCCGCAGCTTCTCTTTTATTTTACCAGTGTTTTCATCTCATTTTTTTCATTTTAATTTACATGAAAAATTGGCATCTCCTAGACAGAATATTTTAAAATACACAGATGCTGAAAATAAAACATCTCGTGCCTGTTCAATGGAAACATAAGGCCACTGAAATATACTAATTTGTCAGTACACATGTAAATGCGGTTGAGAAAAAATTTGGCAGAATAGCAAGCATATTCACACAAAGAAAATACAACACAGTAAAACAAACACAATTAAATGAGCCAAATTATAACCCATAAATAGATGAGAAAGTCATGCTATTGAATATGTCTGCATGATAACTATTCAGTCAATTTTCTGGATTATTAGTCAAAATATGCACAAAGCTTTCAGATGGTGAGCTGTGCATATTAGAATCCCAATAATTTAACCAATGTTTATTGAGTACCTTTCATATTTTATGCACTAGAATAAACACTGGAATTACAATTATGACAGGGTGAATGGTCCATGCATATAAGAATGTGACATATCATCTTTTTTTACTGCATACATTTAAATATTTTATACCTTATCTTACATTCTTGAAAATCAACAAAAGCCTGATACAACATGATTCATCCACATTCTGTGATAATCTTGCTTGAAGTGCACCTATAAGATAAAATGCACTTTGTACTTAGTCACATTTTGCCAAAATATAATTAATATAAATATATTTATTTTAAAAATGTCTCATTAGTTTATTTCTTCCTTCAACAGATATGTGCTGGAGTTCTATTTTGTGCCACGCTCTGTGCCAGAAACTAAAGATGAGCCAATGAAATATCAGCAGATGTCTTGTTTTGTAGAACTTTAATGTAATACATATTCTTTTCCCAGTAACAAATCTGCTAGAGTCTTTAATCTGCCCAAATTACTCACTTTGTTCTCCTGCTGCTACAGTTTGTCCTCCTTCTCCTGAGACTGTCTAAATTTTTTTCACTTCCCATAGCCTTATTTGCCTTGATTTCTCTTTCCTTCTGTATCTCATGTAACATGCTAACTCAGGCTAATGTACAGACAAAATATGTCTTATCTTTCTGTGTGATAGTTGTGCATTCTTTTGGATCCTTGTAGATATCGTGTATTTAGACCAAATGGTAAGAATTTCAAACTCTGAGATAGTTTGAGGAGGTGTTCAACTGAACTAGTAGAGAATGAACTGTATACCTGGACCCCTATGCAGGGCCGTGGGCAGAGCCAGCTGGTGTTAAGTGTGCAAGCACGCCAGTATTTAACTGCATTGCTTTCTCACAGCATGGTCCCCCCCGACACGATCTTCACACCGTCTGTTTAGAGACTTTGGCAAAGACCTTGATTGATGAACACAGTCACCTCATAACGGGAGTTTTGTTTTCCATTCTTTATCCTGTTGTGTCCTGCTAATCATGCACTAAAGTGAACAGAGGACATTCACCCTCCAGACTGCTCTTACACCGTCTACTTCAAACACACTTTGTTGCTATCACTTGCAGTCAGGTTAACCCAGTAATTAGGAAACTTTCTACTACTTCTGACACATTTCAATTTTCAAGATATAGCTTATTTCAAGGTTACTTGTTAAGAAAAAAATTTGTTCATTTATGTGCTAGGCACTGCACTGCTTCTTTATAGCAGCCGTTAAACGCCGTTCTCTTTATTGTTCCAAGTCAGGAGTGTATGACTCCATTTTACAGATAAGGGACTTGTGCTTCAGAGGGGCTAAACTTTTGGTCATGGTCATATCGCTAATGAGCCCAAAAACTAAGACTGGAATAACTGGAAAATTGCAAGTGGAATCAGAAAGAGAGCCTGTGGAAGTACATCTGCCAACAGCTATCACAGTGACAGTCTGTTTTAGTGACTCATTCTTTGTATTCTAAACTTATTTTATTTGCTTTTTAATTTTCATTTTAGAAACTTATATACTAAGAATATACTTGTATACTAAGAATGCTATTTTCCATTGACTTGTCACTGAACATTCAGGCGTATCTCCAGGAAGACATTTCTTTTGTGAATGGTGTGCCTTATACTGAACTTCGCTAAAGATATCATTAAGTGTTAAAATGCACCAATATTTTGTGTACCACTAAAAATGCCAATTAACCACAATAATAATGTTTTAAAATCACATTGACTCGTAGAAGTACCTCCCCTACAAAAATGTTAAAATGCTAAAAGTGTGCTTCTTATAATTTATAAAATAGCTTAGTTCTTTTGACCATTCATAAAATAAAATAAGATGGAATTTAAAGTATAAAGGACAAAACTACCCTTATCCACTTCATCATCTTAATGAATATTATTGAAATTGTTGGATGTTTTCATATTTATTGGCTTAGAAGACTACAATTTAAATAGCAATGTTATGGAAATTTTTGGCTATGGATCATAATTATATTTAAGGGAATAAAGTTGCCCTAGTTATGAGTGTAATTAACAAAATACTAATTTAATAGCTATCATTCTCATTATCTTTTGTCTTTCACAATGTAAAATTGGAGAGATGCAGTAATCTATGCTTTTTAGAGCTTTAATTAAGTCCAAAATTGGGGAATTCACTTGAGCTTTGTGTCTACCTACATCCTAACCTTACTTATAAGGTTCTTCAAAGGACATGCCATGTTCACCTTAAACACAAAGATCAGTTCCAGTGTTGTCCCAAGAATATTCCTTAGGACTTGAAAACTTCACAACATTCTATAAGTTCCCTCTCTTAGAATTGTAGACTTACACCATTCACTTCTTGAGCAAGACAACATTACTTTCTTAAAAAAGAAATTTCTTTCCTGTTTCTAAATATTATTCACAAATATCAGAGCAAATAGTAATAGAAATAATAAGTTTTGCCACTGGAATTGAATTTGGATCATTTATTTAAGAATTTGAATTCCTTGGTAAAAATACAGCAATAAATGAGGTAATAAATGTGTAAGATTAAGTGTGTACCCAATATATGTTAGTATCCCACATAAATGCATTTTGTTCAAAATAAGCATTGTTGCTTCTTTAAGGAGCCCCTATGATATGGCAGTTTGGAATCTTAGAAGCGAGTAAAACAGGAGACAATAACCTTGCTGCAGTGGATTAGAAAACAAATACACTTGAATTCTGAAACATATCTAAGTTATAAGTTACATTTCTCAAAGGGTGTAGAGCTTTTTAATGTATACAATCTAGTCCAGAGGGTTCCTATTTAATGCTCAGATTGTATTATTTGTACTTCACTGCTTTCTACTTTTCTCTCCCACTTCTCTTAATTTTACTTTTTCTTGCTATACTATTCTTCATATTCTATATCGCTAAGTAACTGCCTCGGTTGGTCGGTGTGTTGAAGTCTTTCCAATTATTTTATTCTCAGACCTCAAACCTTAGATGAAAGTCAAATATGCAGAAAATAAATCCCAGTGGCCTTTTAACTGTTACTCTTATATTAGGAAAACTGAGAATGTGTTTCTCTTAAATCATCAATCACAGAACTTTGTCTTTTCATGTTTAACACCTTTGACTCAATGATTGGCAAAACCGTAGACAAATCTCAGAGCATGTTTAAGGTTAGTTCATATAAGCAATTACCTTTTTTATTATTTGGTGGTACCTAAATTCATTTTTTTTTAATATGCAACAGTTTCAAATCATCTCAGTAATCAAAATCTTTGGTACAAATTAGTCACTCTCTTTACGGTAACAATTTTAACTAGTAAATCAGTTAAGAATCCAATCTAAAAATATATCAGCAAATATTTCTCCTCAGTTACACCTTGAATATCTGTTATGACTTTGTAGTTTGGTTTGAGATTACTTCATGTACATTTAGGATAAATATATACATTTTTCCATATTTTCTCTTTTACTTTATGGATCTCATGACTTTGCATTAAAAATGCAGAAGAAATCTGGGCATGGTAATACTGTAATCCCAGCCCTGGGAAGCCTGAGGCAAAAGAATCAAGAGTTCAAGACCAGCATGACTGAAAAGGAATGCAGAGGTGAAAATTAGTCTTAATTTTTAAAAGTTCATAATTATGGGAAATTTTATAGGAAACAACACTTGCACTTTTTGTTTTATACTCAGTATTTTTAAAAATGCAGAATTTCATGTAATAATTAGTTTTATGAAGTACATTTTAATGAGTACAAACAAAATTGAAATACCTTAAATATATTTTTCTGCTATGTATGATGATTGCTAGAGTTCTTACGATTGTATATGAAAATAATTTTGTCAGCACACCATACTGAGTTTTGGGAAGAAAAGTGAAAGTGTTCCATGTGTAATGCCTTTCACAAGAGTTTCCAAAATTCTCTCATTTTGAGGTTTTATTGTACATTTATCTACACCACAGTTCCCACTCTGCGTTTACAGTGTTTATATTCTCAGCAGGGAGACTTTACGTTCCCTAAAGTGTACAAAATCTATTTTCAGCTGGTAAGCTCTTATATCTGAAGTATTTGAAAATAATACTAAATTACATTGACAGGTTTAGTGAAACAGATTTACTTAGCATAAATCCTTCAGGATCAATCAACTTTCGTATAACAGAATTTGTAACTTTAAGGAAGTCACATATTGAGAAGCCAGCAATATTTCAAAGGCATTTTGTATTTTTCTTTTACACAGGAGAACATTTCATATGGTCAGATTTACAATTACACAGCTTTTAAGTAAGCTCTTACCTTACATTAGTTCTTATCTTAGCACATTCACTACACTACCTGGTAAGACAAAGCTGTCGGCAAAAATTTTGACCCTGTATTCCTGTTCCCAAACACCATAGCTAATATATCACAATAGGGAAAGCTGATACCATAAAAACATTTTCAAAACATAAAAAAAATTTAGACGCATTGACCCGAGTTCAATCATCTATTTTAAAAATAAATAAACTTAAACTTCTTCTCCATAGTAAGTAACTTCTACTCTTTTGGCTTCTCATCACCTAAGGAAAAATCTTACTTTAAACCAGATCCTTTGATGAGTAACATTTCTTTTCTTAGAGAAAAAGATTTAAATATTATAATTTACATGACTTGAAAAGTTTGAGTATTTTTCACCCCGTTTAAAATTAAAATTAACATACTTTGCTAATTATGACATTAACCATATGGAATACCTAACATATGTCGGGCATTTTATTAGGCACTGCAGATCTGGAGGTGAACAAATATAATTGGCTAGTCTGAAAGACCATGTAGTGTAGTAGAGAAAGAAAATGACCAAAAACAGTAATTCACTATACTTATGCTTTAGTAGACTTACTACACATATTACTAAGTAATATGCCAGTAAGCACAAGAGGACAGAGACTATCTGCTGAGCAGTTTAGAGGGACTTATGTATTTGGTCTCTCTTTTCTTTGACCTTTCTTAACTTTTAAATAAATACCATTTAAATGCTGGTATGTTAAAATTGATGATTTTTGTACTATTGCTGTATGGCATTTCATCAAACAACTTATTCAATCTATAATATACAGCACATTGATCTGCACTATTCCCTTACCTAATAAATCCACCCTTGCATTAAAGAATAAGCTGAGTGTTTTTAATAACCTTTCCTTAATAAATTTTCCAAATTGACCACTTTTTATACATTTTGCTCCCTACTGTTCACATATCAATAGTATATCTTGGGTCAAAAATGTAAATTAGTCTCTAAATTGTATTACTCAACTTTCTGAAATTATACATATTTTTGAAATAGATCCACTGCAGGTGAAACAACTTCAGCCTAAACTATACAAAGCTTGACACAAACATGATGAATAAACTTTCATGGTATTGTATCTATCAACATTGTGATTAAGGAGCTCATGGGTATTATCTTGTATGAGCTCTTACTTTAACAGCTCCAACAACACCTGGTCACTGGCCATTTCATTTTACAAAAAGGAAAATGATAGAAATCATTATGATTAAAACAACAAAGATATAAGCTACTGGGTTTCAAGACAAAATGATAGAATTAACAGTGGTTGTTATATTACATACTGTTATCTTCAACTACGTTGTTCAGATTACCAGATGTAAGAATGGAAGATTGTTCAAACCATTAAAGAGAATTTTAAAAAAATAATCATTTGATAAAACATTAGAGGTAATACAGAGTTTCACTAGACAAGATGGTAGGAGTTAACCATGGTAGTTCCATTGCATATTGTTGTCTTCACATCTTTTAATGTTCTTGCTGTGTTTTGTTTATGTTTGTGATGTCGGTATGCTGCTATTGTTCTTTTTTTTCTTATTTACTACTCTCTTTAAAATAAAAAAATAAGGTATAAGCTATTATATCACTAATACAGTGAGTTTTAATTTTCTGTACATGTAAATTGTTTAGCAACATTCTACAAGTTTGAACTTTGCAAAGTAGCACACAATCGCCTAAGACTCCATAATGTACCTTCTTAAAATTTCAAGTAGCATATTTTCTATTCTACAACAACATTTATACTTTTCTAAATATCTCATGTGTACTTAAACATGTAACAACCCACAAACACAACTGTAAACTTCACTACATTGAAAAATATTTACAAAATAAAATAAAAGTCACTCAATATTGTTATAGTTAATCACAAAAGTGAAGAAAAACAATAGATTTGGGATCAAATCAAAATTTAGTTCTGTCACTTACTCTGTGACCCAGATAAGTACGTGAAGTTCTCAGAGCCTCAGTTTGTTTTCTGTAAAATAATAACACATTGAACAGAGCACTTTGGTTGTAGATGACCACAAGGAAAAATATACGGTATGACAGGTGGCATACAGCATGGACTGTAGTAATTAGTACCTAATATTAATTTTATTTTTTAAAAAAGCTACCTTAGGAATTTACATTATGTTAAGTTGTTCCTACAATTTTTGACAGTGTGAGACAAGTGCAAGTTCCAGTTTATATTTACATTGTTCATGAATTTTAAAGAGCTAATTAATATACCTACAACTTTTCCTTTTCAATAATAAATTCTTAAAGAGAGCTTAGCTGAAGAGCTCTCAACAGAGCATTCTGTGAAAGAGCTCGAAAAGCCACCTCAATCTTACCATCAATCGGAAGGCTTTTTGGCAACATAACTACCAAGGAAGCCAATTACCCAACCAGTCAAGATCTAAAGTGACAGGTACCAAAAAGAAGTAAGTGCAAAATATGGCATTAAATTCTCCTCTGAGATAATCTGAGAACTAATCTGAACTGGCATAAGGAAAAAAAAACAAGAAAAACTGAACTTAGGTATTTGGCAGGTTCCCAATTCCAAGATTATAAAAAATGGATTTCAGGGTTCTCACAGGAGGGAGGTCTAGGGTAAAGGCTTGACACTATTTCAAGCTGCAAAAGGCTATGGCAAACTGGAGTTCAAACAGCATGAAAAATATTGAAATTATTTTAATTCACTCCTAGATACATGGAAACTTTTGTCTACAAAAAGAAAATCTTCTCTAGAATAAAAAAAAACCCATAATCTAGACTCTGTAATTTTCTTAAAAATAGTGTCATTCATCATGTGACAATAAACCAACATCAAAAGCTAAGTAACAAAAATAGACCCGAAGGTAGTCAGTCCATTTATGTATTTTAGTAATCAAATGGGGATTTAAAGCAACTATGGCTAATATATTAAAGAAAAAGGAAAAAATGCTGGAAACTTTTGGTAGGAAACAGAAATCTATTAAATAATCATTTCAAATCCTAGAAAATTAAAAATAAAATCAATTGAATTATTCACTTAATAGATTTAACCAATGATTAAATACTGAAGGAAAGGTTTTAGCTAGGGAAATAAACAGATTGAAACGCAAGTTTGAAAAGAAATTAAAAATATAGCAAGAGTAGGAATCATAATTGAAAATATGCTTCAAATTGGAGTCTAAGAAGGAACACAAAGACAAAATATTTGAAATTATAGGGCAACCCACTGGGGTCCCCTTCTGTCTCTCAGGCAGAAGTTTTCTTTCCCTCAATAAATATAGTCTGCTATTAAAAAAAAAAAGAAATTATATTGGGCAGAAATTTCTCCAAGACGATATAACCCAACTAACAGCATCAAACCTGTAAAAAATATCAAAAAGTTCAAGCAAGACAAATGAAAAAATATAACCAGCACATGGGCTGTCCACTGCTAGAAGCCTAAATGACAGCAGAGGGCAAAAGAGATGTTACCTTCCAAGCAGTGACAGAGACACACTGACAGCTCACCTGAGCTGATATGATGTAAGTCAGAAGACAATGAAAGGACAGCTTTAAAGTACTGGAAAAAATAAATTTCCATCTAAACTCCTATACCCAATAAAAATATCCTTTAAATGAGAGTGAGATGAAGAATTTTTCTGATAAACTGAAAAAAAAATCAGTTTCAATGGCCCCTGTACTAAACACATAAGGGACTTCTTTAGGAAGTAGAAGCATAATAATGTCGAAGGATGGGTTATTATGGAAAGCATAGAAATCTAAATGCATGTTTGCTGTTCTAAATAATACTAATGTGTTATAGTATAAACAAATAATAATGTCTTACAGTGTAGAGTTTGCAGTGTAGGGAGAGGTGTGATACTGTGATATGCGTGTTACTCACTGACTTATGAATGAGTTCCATTGCAGGACAATTGCTTGTAAATCTGATTCATTCGTAAGCTGACAAATGAGTCTTATGCAGTACACCTGTGAAAGTTGGCAACTTGAATATTCATAAGTGAAGGATTTACTGTTGTATTTATGGACATAGATATGTGCCTATGTGTTGTTTATATGTGTATATATACACACAAACATATTGTTTATGTTTGTATACACCTATAAAATCAAAAACTGTGAAAATAGTAAGACAAAGTTCATGACATAGACGAATAGATCTAAAACTTGTGAGGTCATTGTACTGTTCAGGAAACAATAAAATATTTATAAAAATTCGACTTTGAAACCCCTAGGAAAATCACTTAAATAAAAATAAATATATATGTCTAACATAAACTTTTATGTTTCTATACATATATACATAGTCATTCTCAAATAAAAATAGGAATGTAAACAAAGAATTTAAGAAATAATACATAATGAATAGGAATAATAAAGTTCCAAAACTAAAAACAGAAATCAATGAAATAGAAGGCATACAATAGAGAAAGTCAAGATTACTTATGTTCTTTTTTAAATAACTTCTGAAATTATCAACTTCTGATGGGACTGCTCACGGAATACATAAGGCAAGCATGGTGGGAAAGGAATATTACAGATAGTACAATATTAAAATTTGCAAGCACTTTATGTCAAGGAGTTTGAAAATGTGTAAGAGCTGGAAAAATTCCTTTAAATCCTAGCTTCCAAAATCTCATTAGGCCTTTATTGGTTAAAGTAAGTGAATCTGTATCTGAAAAGGTTCTTTACAAACAAAAACAAAAAAAGTCATATTAAAATATGTGAATGGCCACTATCATTATAGCTCTTCAACCTTGTACTTAGCCAACGGAATTATGGAATGAAAAATTAAATACACCTCTCAATTGTAATGTTTATTCTGTTTCAGATTTGTATAGATCAATTCATGTCATCTGCAACTTGAAATTTCACTTCTTCTTTTACAATTTTTACTTTAAATTCTTCATTTAAAGCACATTCTGCCGACTTCCAAACCCATGCAGAGCCTGCTTTTAACCTTAAGCATATTTAGAAAATCTTCCATAGGAGCATCCAGAAAACTGCATGCGGCTCCTGAGGGGTTGGGTGGGGCAGAGTCCCTGGAGAGTCTGACGGGCACTGGCATCAGACAGCTGTCCTCACAGCGCCGTGCTGTCATCACTCGCGTTCAGTGCTTGCTGTGGTAAAGATGGCCTGAGTGTCTCTGTTGAACAGTAGTCCAAAGCCTTCATCAACTGTAAATTTTTCATAAAGAAAAATCATAGTGACAGTCAATGCTTACATCATAGTACTAGGGGATGGGTGGGTAGAAGGTTGGCTGGATGGATGAGTGACTAGGTGAATGGTTATATGGGAAAATAGAAACACATAGGAGAGATAGATAATAGATATGCAGATGATGATGAAGAGGAAGGAGAAGAAGAAGAGGAGGAGGAGGAAGAGGAAAAGAAAGAAGAAGACAAGATAGATAGACAGATGATGGATTATAGATACATAGATAGATAGATGATAGATAGATGATAGATATAGATAGATCGATAGGTACATACATACATACATACATAATTTTCTCTTAGCATTTCTAAGAAGTTAATTCTGGTTATTGTCACCCCCACTTACTTTCAGGTGAGGAAATTGAAGCAAGACATATCAAACCACCTATCAAACTCCACACAGCTAGGAAGAACTAGCCAGTGAACTTAATAAACCAACCATTTCCTAAACACCACACTAGGCAACACAAACAGAGAAATTTTGGTAAAGGCAGCCACCAAAAAACCAAGGGATGGATAGTTGGAAGCCAGTCAGAGCCAATCACACCACCTGCTCCATAGAGCCTATGAAAGTCACATGACAGAAAGACCTTCAAACACCTAAAGCAAGAACTCAGAAGCAGAAAGCTAATTTGGCAGTATCAAACAAGCAATTATTTTTTGTGCCCTCTTTCATCTTTTCTCAGTTTAACACTAGAGGGTTTTATAACTGAAGTTCACAGGAATAAATTATTACCCTCTCCAGCTTTTCTTCATTTACCATAATGCTTTAAAAAATAGAATAAAGTTTTTAAAACAGCTTAATTCATATTTATTACATTATTCTCCTATTCTTACTTCACTCTAAGGATTCACCCTACAACCTGAAATTCATTACAATTCGCTGAGTTTTAGTCTGCGGGCGTGCACCTCCGTCACAAAATGAATCGAGCCCTTGCCCACGGAAGCACAGATAAAGGTGAAAAGACCATTGGTTCCTTGTACTGTTTTCCTTTTAACAGTGTCTTCCTTGTCAAACCAATTAAGTAAACAAGCTGTAGTTTCAACTCTAAAAGTAAAAAACATGCATTTACAGTTGCCAAAATGTTTTCCTTTGAAATACATAAAGGGAAATACTCCAAGGATTTAATTATAACAAGACTTTGACATTGGTGGCATACATATAATAGGTTAGTTAATGTTTGTGAACCTTCTCTAAGCATGAAAGAAAACTAAAAGATCTAGCAAGCCAGGATAAATACTGTCCTGAAGTTGGCAAGCTGGACATCTGTCATATGGATTCCATCATATGCATACTTGGTTCGCAAATCTTAGACTCATGATGCAAAAACAGTGTCATCCCTTGTAGAATTCTAAAGTACACAGAAGGTATACTGAAAAAATTAATACAATCTCACAAAGATAATTATTACAAGTGAAGAATTAACAGCAACCAATATTGAGAAATATCCAATTTATTTGAAGAAACCATGAATAAGCACATAAAATATAGCTTCCAAAGGTATAACACTAAAAACTCTCAACAACTACTTTCACACCAGTCTTTAGATATGTCACACTCAAAGTTCTGCTAGTGCTAAGCAGACATAAAGACACAAAGAAGCCTTTTGGAAAATTATATATAACAGGATAGTTACTATGAATAAGAGAACAGATATCCACCAAGAATTTTCCAAAGAAACAATTTGATTAGTCAGGCATGGTGGTGTATGCCTCTAAACCGAGCGCTGGGGATGCTGAGGCAGGAGGACAGCTGTGAGTTCAAAGCCAGTCTGGGCTACAAAAACAAGTTCAAGGCCAGCCTGCACTACATAGTGAGACCATGTCTCAAAAGAAAAAAAAAAAAAGAAAGGGAGGAAGCGAGGGGAGAGGTAGGAAGAGAGAGAGGGAGGAAGAAAGGAAGGAAGGAAGGAAAGAAGGAAGGAAGAAGGAAAGAAGAAAGGAA
>NW_004955479.1:6252448-6288079 GCF_000276665.1 Chinchilla lanigera | reverse complement strand
AAGAAAGAAAGAAAGAAAGAAAGAAAGAAAGAAAGAAAGAAAGAAAGAAAGAAAGAAAGAAAGAAAAAGGAAGAAAGGAATTTAACCAAATTTTAATAGGAACATCAGCCAAGGGATCACATCTTCATAGATTTGCTGTATTTATGAATTAATAAAATGGAAATAAACCAAAGGCACTCATCTACCAATACTTACATTTCCCTCTCCCTTACCTCCAGATATTGTCAGGAAGAATTACTTGAACCTAAAATACTCTTTGATCTGAAGCTCAGTTTAGACATTTCTTCCAGAAATATTTTCTTGAAACTTCCAGACATTGAAAATTTATGGGAGTGCTCTACCCAAACTGTAGGATTGGTGCAAAAATACATGAAAGGATCTAAATCTTTAGTGTTAATATGCTCACCATAGGATCCTGCATTTCTCCTCTCACAATACTTATGCAATGTATTGAATCCATTTAATATTTCTCATTTAGTGATCTTATAAATTCCATGAAAGTCAAAGATCTGGCTCTATTTTTCATTTTTATATGTCCAGGACTAGTATAAGACCTGACATACAATAAGAACTCCATGAATATGTGCAAGAAAATGATAGCTAAACTTAAGAGCATAGACAAAAAAATCACACAGTAAAGCTATGACCTATGAGAAACTAGAGTTTGAAGAACATCATAAAAATAAGACTAAGTTAATCAAAGCACTAAAAATCAAGAAATGATGTCATATGTAAACCAAGCATTTAGAGAACACTATTTAAAATGTGGGAAATAGAAGCAATTTTTACTAGTATACAAATGTTTGCCATGAAGTAAATTCACAAGCATGATGAAAATTTTACCAATACTTTTGTCACAAAATTTTAAAATTACTTAATGAATTTATCTACTTTGTAAGAGAAGGCATAAAATAAAAACGGTTGCATATTTACAGTCCCCAAAGGAAAAACATTAAAAAAAGAACAAAAACATAAAATCGCATAATATTCAAATACACAGTTCCAAAAAATTTTTACTGAGTTCGCCTACTGGAATTAGAAGAAAAGGGACCCACAACAGTTAACTTTAAGCTGTGTGCTGGTTAAGTTACTCTACTTGATAATACATAAATGACTAAAAAAAGGATAAGACAGAATCAAAAATGCTATAATTAGCTGATTTCAATCTCACAGTCATTCTATTTTCATGGTTTCTCCAGAAATTCTATAAGTTAATCCTCAAGTAAGCTTGTAGAAACAGTGTTTCTAGAATTGTATCTTATAGGTGTGAGGCAGTACCTTTAGATAATAAGACCTGGGTTTGTATTTTGTTTCTTATTTATCATTTAGATATTGGTCAACACTTTTTGTTACCGCTTGCTAAAAATGTTTTTCACATTTCCTACTTTCTTAATATTGTATTTCTCTCCCTTCTCCCCCTCCCTTCTCCCTTCCCCCTCTCCCTGCCTCCCCAGCTTCTCTCTCTCTCTCTCTCTCTCTCTCTCTCTCTCTCTCTCTCTCAATAACCCTCTTAGCACAGAATGCCTCACTTAATAGATTCCACACTGTTGTTTTCAGTCTTGACTTGTTCAGGCTCATTCTGGGTATTTCCTTCTAAAGTTCATATTTCTTCTTGGATTACAACACAAATGCTGCTCTCATTTGTATCTAATGCACTGTTAAATGCCTATTTTAAACTTGATGATATTTTAGACCTAAGATGTCAATTTTTAGTAGTTTCTGGTTCTCTGAGTTTACATTTTCTCTTCAGTATAGTAAGCCTATTGTTTCAGGGCCTAGGCTCAGGCTCCAGAACCCATACGTGTCTTCTTTACTTGCTTGTTTCATCCGGGTTTGCTCAGGCTTTTCTCTCAGATGCACCTGAATAACGTGGATGTTTGCAATCACGTTACAAGCATCATGTTTGGAAAATTAACCGTATACATACTTTTACTTGGGGCCTATGATAATGTCTTCTTCTTCCAGAGGTAATTTATCTTTTATTTCTGCAAATGCTCCCTAAACACAAAATTATCTACCTCTTCTCAGAAATCGAAGTGTTCCAAAGCTAGCTTCACACTCCGTGAGGTCTTCGCACACTCTCTTCACCTTTATTCTTAGTCACAGCCCTGTGGGACTTCCCAGAAGCTATGTGCATCCACCAGAGCCCCTCGTCCCTCACGCCTTGACTCCAGTAGTTCCCTTGAAATTGGTACTAAAACAGAATTGAAGTTGCATTATTTTCTGACCTACTTCATGAGTAGTAACAACTGTAAGGAAAGTTTTAATTGTAAAACTATAGAACCTACAAGAACAATTTTTAAAGTCAGAACTTGGAAAGGTGTATATACTTTAATTTTATTTATTATAATAAGTGAAGAGTGATCGCATGAATGTGTGATCCAGCATGCTGGTGCTGTAGATTGCAAACATGACTACAACATGCAAAAAGGTAGAAACTTGTTCCTCAGCCTTTAACTCTGGAGCTGACCTTGTGATTTTCTTCTTGTTCTTCTCTCTCTTTCTCTTTTTCTGTTTCTCTCTTTCTTTCTTTTTTTTCTTTCTTATGCTGGGCATTGAATCCAGGGTTTGAACAAGCTGGAAAAGCACTGTACCACTGAGCTACGTCCCTAGACCCTTCACATTCTATGACTATGTTCATCCTTTAGTCCTTTACATTTAGAAAACACTATTACTATAAAGTGTGCACCGTCTTTTTCTCTTTTATTTTTATTTCTATTCTGATATTTCATTGAGATAAATATTTCCTTGGTACCTAATCAGTAGAATGTAGAGGCATTCATAGATTGCTAATCAAGGGAGCAGAAGTCACTAATTGGATCCCGCTCAAAAGGACATAAAAGAATCACTGCAACTAGCATAACTTTGCACAGCAAGCAAAGCAGAAGTTAGTCATATATACATTATTCTTAATTAGATATAATTTATTTGAAAGTGATTAATATTTAACTATTGAACAGTGTAGATAATCAAAACATACTTTGTATAGTGACTTCTTAAAAGCTTTTCAAATTTGTTAGCACATATATCATATATTCATATACCTCTTCTCTTTCTTTGGTCCTTTTTTCATCTAAGTGAGGATTTCGTTCCTAAATTTCTACGACTTTGAAAAGATATCAAGACAGGGCCAAAGGTAAAGATTTCCAGAAAAGGAAGACTGCATGAGTTTCAGCAACACTCAGGCAGGACGTTGTTTTTCTCTCTAGTGCTATGTTTAAATCAGTTTCAAATAATGGCTGGTACAAAAAAAACTTGGTAAAGTCATTTATGTACATCTAACAGAATTCCAGATGTTCCAGGAATCTCACAGAAAAGCAGCTTATAACACATCTATCCTGTCTACCTCCACTGAATAACCTGAAACTTCACCTTGCAGTATTAAAACGATTAAGATGAGCTGTCTACATTAATCAAATTACACAAGAAACAGCCAAATTCTACTTTGTGCTCTGTGGAGACATACACAACAATCAAAGCAAGGGGATTTTAATGAGGAGTTTAATTAAGACACATCATCCTTAGAATTATGAGTCTTTATTTCGTACAAAATCACTGCCAAACTTAGCTCAACTGTGCTAATTAGAAAAGACTGGGAATTCAAAAAACCAAAAGTATATTAAAGAGCAACCTTACAAGAGTACCTGCCCAAATAGTGTATTATTGGGACTCTGATCTGGGAAGAGAGACTTTGGTCAATTTTGGCAGGTGCAGGACTTTAAATGATCCCTGGCTAGATCTTCTAATAAGAACAACATTCCTTAAACATTCTGACACCTGGGAAACCCAAGAACACCACAGACAAGAATCTTAATATGTCGTGTGGCTGTCTGACCAATTTTTGAATAGCTCAATAGCTTAATTGGAAGTATTATGTTAAATTGAGCTAAGTCTGACTGGCAGAGGTTTTATTTATCGTGTAAAGCTTGCTTCCCGAAATTATTCAGATTGCATCTAGCATATATGTCTTTATCTCTATTTTATGTTTTCTTTCTTTTTTCCATAAATGAGATTTTCTTATTGTTTCTCCTCTTGATAATTCTAATAGCTAAATCTCCTACTACTTCAGTCTTTTGAAAGAAATCTAGTTACTGTCCTTAAACTGTGGGGCCTCAAAACATGATCTATTTGGTTTGTTTCCTATTCTCTGGAATCTAAGCTTTAGTAATCACTACCTAAATTTGCATTAATAAGTTGCCAGTTGCAAAATGCTGTTGGTTGGTTTCAATCTTGTAATCATCTAACAACACCCATCTTTTTCTTATGGACAGCTGCCATGCCAGGCTCCTCTGTATTCCTATTTGTCCTTTGCTTTTTTTCAATCTAAAAGGTCTTCCTTATTGAACAAATGTCCTCTTTCTACCTATAGTAAAATTACAAAATACACATGGTTAAACAAAATGAACAAAAACTTAATGATAAGCCATCTGGAGATAACTACTTTTTTATTTTGATATAAACTTTTGGTCCTTTTTTCCTATTCACATCTATGCTAGCTGTTGGATTTCAGGGCATACACACAAGATGTAATGAAATGTATTCATACATCTACCCTTTGACGAGGTTGCACTTTGTAATTCTTTAAATGCTATGAAACGTGCACTTATTTATCTGTCTATCCATCTAAAATGGTTTCAGGACATTCCCTTTTTAGACGTTTCATTGTCGTACTTACTGTGGTTATGTAACAAACCACTTCAAAGCAAGTAACTTAACGACAACGTTTATTTTGCTCACAAATCTGTGGTTTGGTGGAGCTCAACAACTTGCTTCTGCTCTACTTAGAATCAGCTGCAGCGGCTCAAGGCTGGAGGCAGGAATCCTCTGAAAATCCCAGTCCCCTGCAGGACTGGGAAATGCCCGCTGCCGTCCGAAACTTCAGCTGGGGCTTTTTGCTGGAACACCTACTCATGATCTTGCAAAATGACATGGGCTTCCTTATAGTGTGGAAGCTGGGTTTTGAAAGAGAAAAATCTCTAAAAATGGAAACTTTGATGACAGTCATGCTGCCTTTTTATGACCTATTTTGAATGTGACCCAATGTTACTTTTATCACATTCTGTTGACTGAGAGTCACAAGAGTGCTTAGGTTCAAGAGGAAGGAAAATAGACCCAAATCCTATCTGAGAGAGAAACAAAGCTAAGGAAGACCATGTGTTCTTGAAAATATTATTTTACAGCAAATTTTGGGGAAATATTATAATCACAGTCATAACTCATTTATCCTATTCAATATTGTTTAAAAATTTCACCATTACAAAAGAAGCAAAACAATCTCAAATTATGTTACTCACTGATCCGTGTATGAATATGCCAAAATGAAACTAATTATTGTGTATAATTAACATGAACCAATAAAAAAATCTCAAGTATGTATTTCTGAGTACTTGCACAATTACTTTTTTTTTTTTTAAGGGGGTTGTTCCTTGGGAACCAACAAACAAACAAAATACAACAGGGGCTGGGGATTTAGCTCAGCGGCAAAAGCGCCTGCCTGGCAAGTGCAGGGTCATGAGTTCAATTCCTGGTACCAGAAGAAAAACAAAAAAAAAATAAAATAGAACAGTAGCAGCATGCCAGTATCATGGACATAAACAAATCAAAGCAAAAACATTCAAAGTGATACAGAGTCTCAAGACAGATTAATACAAATCAGCAGTGGTTGTTACATTGCATATTGCTACCCTCAACTACACTGCTCCAATTATCAGGTATAAGAATGAAAGATTGCTCAAACCATCAAAGAGAATAAGAAAATAATTCTTTCAATAAAACATTAGAGATAATACAGAGTTTCACTAGACAAGATGGTAGGTGTTCACCATTGTAATTCCATTGCGTATTGTTACCTTCAAATCGGTTGCTCAGACCAAAAGACACAAGCATGCAAAGTCAATCAGAACATAAAAAATTGTGAGCATTAACTTCATTTCAATACATCAGACAACAGCAATACAGTCATTGCAGCTATTCATATATATATTTATGTTTTGCCTTCCTTCTTTCCTTTCTCTTCTGTCCCTCATCTCAGTCTACACAGTTACTTTTTTAGGACATATTCTGAGAGGAATGATTTCTGCAACGTGTAAGTGTTTTGAAAGATATTGGCAAATTTCTGTCAAGAAACACCATGAAAATTTAGACTCTAATCAGAATGGAAAGCTCATTAAGTTACTAGGTTATATCAGACTCTCATATTTTAATTTCTTTTATTGCCTGTACATTTAAGCACTTTATATGCCTATTGACAATTTCCATTTCTTCTTTAGAAAGTGCTTTGATTCAATTTTCTACAATTACCCCCTCTCAGAGACCCATATTTTTATCTTCAAACTTATGTTATGAATTTACTTCCTATTTTATAATTTACATTCATGTTATGAATGGACTGTCTTTTCCATTGTATATCTGTTTGTTGATAATATACAGGCAAGTTCTTAGCTTTTTTTAATAATTTCTTTTTTGAGTAGGGGATACAGCTCAGTGGCACAGCGCCTACCTGGTAAGCGCAAGATCCTGAGTTTGATTTCTGATATTAAATAAATAATTCCCTTTTTCATCCAGCCTTATTGAATTGTCCCCAATCTGATTGTTTTCATTTAGAATGCTGTATGTTGTATACAGACAATAAAATCACCTGCACTGAATATAGTATTGGCTTTTCTTAATATTTTAATATTATGGCAGATGTCATTTCACAATGTTTAAAATACATGCTAGTTAGCATATCTTAACCAATGCTAAATAATAATAATGTAAAATAATATGATTTTACACATATTTGTTTTTTGAATACATGGCTTTATGAGAGCGCAGCTAGAGATTCACCCGACTGCATATGCAAGATGAAAATATTTCTCTATGGTCAGTTTCTGCTTAAGATTTCCTATTAGTCCCTGCTTATTACCTAGAAATGCCTTTTTAACTTTTTCAGATATAATTCATATGCCACAAAATTCAACATTTTAAAAGGTACAATTTAATAGACTTTATTATAGTCACAAAATTGTCAACCATCACCTCTCTCCAATTCTACACCACTGTGTGAAGCCAAAAGTTAGCATTCAGTTGTAATCACTTTCATCCCCCACTCCCCCTCACCCCTAGGAACTACTACCTACTTTCTGACTCTACGAATTTGACTATTTTAAACACTTCATATAGATACATTTCATATAAATCCTATTTATTTCAGCTATTATTTCCAACTTTGGAGATCTTTCTGGATTTTGAGTCTATTTCAAATTATATTAGTTATTAATTTTGAAACCCTGGA
This sequence comes from Chinchilla lanigera, assembly GCF_000276665.1. NCBI lineage: Eukaryota > Metazoa > Chordata > Mammalia > Rodentia > Chinchillidae > Chinchilla > Chinchilla lanigera. The sequence goes on along the minus strand of NW_004955479.1, from coordinate 6,280,803 downwards.
TGAATTTTATCAGTTTTATAAATATGCTTCTGTGTCTTAGCTTATTAATAAATTTCAAATAGAAAGGTTGTAAAATATTGGATCAACTCAACAAAAACTATACTCTTCTTTAGAAACATCTTGTTGGTCCATCTGCATTTTGGTATCAGATACTAAAAACAAATAAGTAATGAAACATTTAAAGCACTGCCTCTACTATAGTACTCAATCTGTCAAAAGGTTATATTAAGGTTTTGGGCTACGTTTATTCTAGATCACTACATACTAAGTCAAACTAATCAATGTACTCCTTTCTGTATGTGAATAAAATATCCTTAATGAATCCAAGCCCCACAAAGCTCTTAAAAGTACATCAAATTATTCCCTAAATTCTCTAAACTCTGCTTTTCTATATATCTGAAATATCACAGTGAAGTAACTATCGAATCTTCAATATAATGTCTGTTTCATAAGCACAACAGCTTGGCTGGAGAAATTATAAAAAGAGGACAATATAATTTATAATAATTTTTAAGCTACAGTTTATGGAAGCTTCCATATTGGATTTTGCTATAATCAATGACTCAATTTAGCATTCTTCCCACAAATATTTCTGTACATCACTATAAGTTATCATGAAAGACTAACTGTCATGAGCTAATAACACTATGTAATGTGAGAATTTCACAAGTATCTATTTTGAGGATTCATAATTAAGATGGTCATAGGATCATTAACATTTTTGAAATCTTGTTCAGGGCATGCATATGCAAATCTTCAAATATGTAAACAAGGACACCTTTACATTAGGTGAGGCTAATGAATGTTTCATGGATTCTTGAGCGGCACAAGCTCTTGGTGACAGCCCTCCCTCTGATTTTAACGCTTACATATGGGACATATTGGTAATTACTTACTTAAAGTTTTGTCTCTCATAATTTAATTAGTGAGAAAAAAAGTAAAGCATGAATATATTCCATTTCTGAAGAAAATGACAAGATAGTATAATTGCAAATATATGTTTTAAAAATCTCACTTAAAACCAACTTTCTATTTCTTAAAACATCTATCTACATATTTACAGAAATATAAATGTCAGTTTTTTTTTTTTTCCCCTCCGGTACCAGGAACCAAACTCACGACCTTGCGCTTGCCAGGCAGGCGCTTTGCCACTGAGCTAAATCCCCAGCCCTACAGAAATATATTAATACAAAAATAGCCTGTATGACAACTCAAACATTTTATATTCTATTTATTAATATGATGGTTGGGAAATGCTACAAAATTGAAATAAATCCTTAAAATGTTCAATTCTAGAATGTGTCTATGGTCTTTTGTGCCTTGTGCCATATAATGAATTATTTACAGGCATTGAGAGCTGTATCCCCCCACACAGAGGACCAAAGCATTAAACGAGTAGCTGAAAGATTTAATTCTCATTTTGATGCTGCCACTGTGACATGCTGGTCAATTCATTCACTCATTCATTCATTCACTTGATAAAATTTTAGGAAATTTCCTCCTTGTCATATGCACTCTGTCAGATAATGGGATACAGATAATATTTCACAAAACAAAAAATGTTTCTGATTTCACAAAGCATACATTCCAGTCGTTTGAACTCTATTCAAGTCATTTGTCTTTCTGTCAAGATAAGTAATTTCTTTTGTCTTAAATGGCCTTAGTCATAAAATTTTTTAAAAAGATTTCTAATGTGCTATCACAGACTGAAACTGTATCGGTAAAACATGTCTCTCAATAAAATTCTCAGTCATGATTGTCTGTTATCCTGAATCACACATACCAAGTTGCAAAATCTCCATTATGATCACTAGTAATTGGTTCTCGAGCCAATGGACATTTTTTTTTCATGTAGCATGTCAAATAGCATCACTATTCTTGTTGAACAGTATAGGCTCCCATGCTATCATCATGAGCTCTTTAAGTTCCATTCAATATTTCAGAGCATCCCACCCAGCTGGAATGCATTACGAATGTGAGTGTGAGCAAATAGCAGTCTCCTCCAGCTTTAGAGGAGTTCAGTGAAAGCCATGGAGGCTGGGACACATAGCTTGTGGTCTGCAAAAGCAAGCAACTTTACCTACTAGGTTTCACGTTCCGTACACATATGCCATTTTCTATCGATCCCAGGATGTAAAAGAAATTGGGAAGTATTGCTGTACTGATCAAGTTATAAATTCAGATCTGTAAATATTACAATGTAAATAAGGAATTAAGTAAATCAAAGAAAAGAAGAAAATTAGGCAAAGGTCATGGTCAACTTTTAAGAACCTTTTAGATTATCAAAACTAAACTAACATCACATGTGTAGAATTGGAACCAATAGACCTGAGGTTATTTAAGGAAGTATAAAAGACACAAATGAACATAACATCAAGTCGGAAGTGAAGTAAGGGTCTCTTTCATCAGAACCCTAAATGGAAGGTATTAATTCATCATTTTAGCTTATGAGGCAGCTTACCCTTACCCTTTGTTTAATATGTTTATAATTATAACCACCAAATCAAACTCCAGTGAAATGTTCAGGAAGGGTTTCTCTAAAGCTTTTTCCTTCTTACCTAAATATAAGTAAATAAGTTCGATCAAAGCCCCAATACATTTGAAAAATCTCCCTATAACTCCTCAAGTTTCTTAAATCTGTTGCTTTTCCCACTGACGTAGCAACTGCAATAAGTTTGGCTTCTGTGTCTACCATCTGTTCAGCTCCCCATCGTTTCCAAAACTTCCTTTGCCTCTGCAATACATTGAAAGAGATCACCTTTGCTTAAGTAAATGATTTGCATCAAAGGAGGAACGTGCAACCTAGCATAATCACAAATTGTTTTAGAAAGGATTACATTATGTTTTTAAACAGATTTTCTTTCAATTTAAGTAACACAGGTCAGGGGAATAAAGTCAAATTTCCTTGATATAGCACATAAAGTTCTTAATCTGGAATCAGCCTCTCTTGTGTTTTCTCCTTTTCATCCCCAATTTCAAACAATTCTCAGCTGTTTACAGTTTTCCCAAGCATTGGTGCATAAAGTGCTGGTGCATCTGAACATGCCTTTGTTCCCCAGTATTATGGTTTACAGCTAGATGTTTCCCCAAAGCCTCATGCACACATAGGCCAAAAGGTGATTGAATCACAGGAGTGCTACAGCCATATGACTGTAAGAGATGGGTCGCCACTGGCCCTGACGTGGAAGGGTGTATCTCCTCTCTGGCTTCCTTTTACCCTGCTTCCTGGTGCCAGGATTTAAATCACTTTCCCCTGCAGCAGGATTTGCCCCCTTTGCTTCTGCCCTGAGTCCAGCCTACTAAGGCCTGAAACCTTGAAAGAAAGGACAGAAATCAAAAGAAATCTCTGTTCCTTTAAGTTTCGGGCATTGTGTCGCAGCTACCAGAAGGTGACTAAGACAACCAGTAATATCCCCTCACTTTATCCCCTCAATTTCACTTCTCCAACACTCAAAATTAATTGTATTTTACATCTGCTTTTACAACATAATTGAAAGGATATTTATATCTATCACACCTATTAAACCAGGCTCTCTTTCAGTATAAATAACTATATTTTATCAACCAGCAAAACCCTCAGATAATTTTAGGTATAGAATAAATATTTATTAAATTAAAGGAAAACTGTCCCTATACTTTTTATTGCAAAAAACTTTGTAACTCAAATTATAGCTGAAGATCCTTATAACAATATATGACACTAACTTTGAAAAAGATATTTTCAGTCCTTTACAAAATCAATAACATACTTGCTCTGTGTAGTGAAAGAACAATTTGTAATTACAGTGCCCATATACAAAATCTACTTTTTATTTTAGCAGTGACTATAGAGCAGGCAGGGTGCTAGGGAATAAGAATTGAAACATGAATGGGAAAGTTTGCTAGAACTTTATAATAAATATGTATCTGAAAAGCCAGACATGATGGTGCCTGGCTATAATCCCAGCACTCTGGGATACTGAAATAGAAAGATCACAAGTTCAAGCCACCTAGAGCAACTTAGCAAGTTAAAGAGATCCTGTTTCAGAATAAATATAAAAGGAGCTGGGATGTAACTCAGTGCAAAGGCCCTGTATTCAATCCCCAGTACCACAATATTTGTCTTTATACAAGATGCCTGCCAAAATGTCACCCAAATATTCATGAATATAAGGAAAAACTATTATTTCAATGTTATCCATTGTTAACACTAACAAAAATCAATATCTGTGTCAGGATGGAAATGAATGTAAATGTACATTTCCAAAGTTTCAGTTAGTGTTATACCTTGCCTTTGCTTCATGAAATAGTTGCAGCCTGAAGTAAAATAGCATATGCTTCCAGATTCTGAATATTTTAGGCCCAAATTCTATACCTACCTATCACAGAAAGCTATCTGTAAAGGGAATTCCTATCAAAACTAACTTAAATCTTTGTGTCTATAAGTAAAATCAATGTAGAGAGCTCATTTTGTTCCAGCTATTTCCGAAAAAATAAGTGTCAATATTTCTTCCAAAGGCACCAGTTGGGTCAAATGTCAACTCCTGAACCAATGGCCAAGAGAATTAAATGAGTTAATTTTTCAGGCAGGTTTTATCTCCTTTCCAAGAGAGAGAGAAAAAGAACAAGAAATCGTAGTTAAATTACATGGACTAAGAGAAAGTTCTCCCAAGCACAATCAAGTTATTGGTTTAAGATGGGACAGAAAACAATGGTACAAATAAAATAAAGCAACATAAGTCCACCTTAGAGCAAGAAGAGAGAAAGCTTCTTGGTCATTGTTGGTCTATGTTCTCTTCACTGTATTGTTCCTAAGACAATGGGGTCAACTGCGGTACTGGGCACTTTAGACAGGGCAAGCAGCGCCTTATTATAATGATCACAGGCCACATGGAATGACCCTAAAGTACCCCAGATATCTATAAACTGCATTTTGAGAGTTACTGCTATAGAGGATGCTTTTCAAATCTTGATATTTATATAAATCACCTGGAGGCTGTGATAAAATGAAGCTTGTGATTCAGTTTGTCTGAAGTAGGGCTTGAAATTCTTCATTTCTAACAAGCTGTGCAACATTACTAACGTGCTAGAGGAAGGAGCATACCTCAAGGAGTGAAAATTAAAGAGGAAAGAAACAAAATCCACAGGTGGAGAAGAATTAATCACAGATTTACCAGGAATTTCTGTTTTGATTTTATTTCCTCCCTCCCTTCTTTCCTCTGTCCCTCCCTTCCTCATCTCTTTCCTTCATTCCTTCTTTCCTTCCTTCCTTCCTTCCTTCCTTCCTTCCTTCTCCCTGTTATCCACAGCGTCAGTTCTAGTCTAAGACTGATTTTACTCTTGATCATAAGATGCCTGTAAGAAGTACTTGAACTTTGTACTTCCTCATTCATATGTGACTTGAGACTAGACTTCTCACCCTCAATGAACCAAACTCTTGATCTCAGGTCCCCTGGGCCTCTGTTGAGGCAGTTCCTGCAGCCAGAAAAATGCCACATAGGGAAAGGCTCAGGGCTGGGATATCTGAGCCATTCACTGCAGCAGAAACAATTCATTTACCTGCACTAGCTGGAAAGCACTTTGGAGTTGCAACATTTGGTTAACAAATTCTACATGATACAAAAACAACACAGAGGCTATGTGTGAGTAAATATTTCAAGATATTAAAACATATATGGAAAACACAACACTAAAGAAAGGAAGGGATGGATAAAGAAATAGCCTTAAGGATTTACATGGAAAATCACTCCTGTAAATAATGAAACTACTGGAAAATGAGGAGAGAAAATGGAAACAGTGGAGTAGAAACTGTTCTTTAAATATTTAACAAAAGTGAGGCATATAAAATTCAACCATTCATGAAAAATTACCAAAAGAAGGGGCAATACAGCAAATAAAAAATACAAAATAAGGCAAAGAAGGTGAGATTTCATGCTTAATACGATAGAAATCTTGAAAATGAACTTGCACAAGAAGTGGGAATATGGTATAACTTTATGCTATTTTCAACATATCCTTGTATCTTGATTTTTAAATAAAATGTATTTTCAAATAACAATTTCTAAAATATCAATGAGATGTACCAAATATAATGAAATATTTTATTTTAACCAAAGATTTAATATATAGGAATAAATACAAAATATAAGTAACAAAAAGTTACAAAATTTTGTTGATTCTTAACACAGACCTTAAATACAAAGTATTTCATATTTCAAGCTCCAAAAATAAAATACTATAGAAATGAGGGGAGACAGAATAGGATTGAGGACCAAAAAAAAGGATGTACTTTCAATTCCTGTAGGATACAATTGTTTTTGTACATGTGTGTGCTGATAGTGTACATTTTTAAGGCTGAGCAGACATTGGACACATAAGGAGGGATGAAGAGAATCTCTTCCGAGGAAACACTATGTGAGAAAGTTAAAAGAAGCTTAATATTTTCAAAGAAGTGAAATTTGCCTAGAGTTTACTGATGACAATGAGAGAAACAGAAGCAAAATGTAGTACTCTTATTCCTGATTTCTGAAATAACTATCAGAGTGAAACGTACACATTTGCAATAATTTACAAAGAGTAAAAAATACACAATTATGTTTTACAGAATGATTTTGCTAATTTTTACTGAATTCTTAAGTATATCTTCAACATCAATATTGGTTAATATTTTCATTTTCTTAAACAAGTAAGCCAAAAGTGAAACAATGAAGATACATGTCTGAATCTTTCTTGTTGGCCATGACTTTATTAAATCATATAACACTTTTCCTAATCTAAAGGAATATTTTCTTAATTTCTTTTGTAATATTCACAATGTAACAGGTAAAGAATGATACTCTTTAAATTTAATTTATATTAACATTTTCATCATCATACTCTTAAATTTACACAATCTACCAAACAGAGAATTATGTTTTAATTTTTGTTGTTTGCCAATTTCCGTGGTGTAAATATTCTCACCAAGCGCAGTTTCTATCTACCAACCTAATACCACTAAATGTTGAATTGTGAAGAGCTGCCAACTGCAGTACATCAGATGATATCCATGGCACGATAAAATTCAGACATAACAAATGCAAATAACCTCTCTCTTCATATATTATATATACATACAAAAACTGAAAGTTTATGCAAAACTGAAAATTAAGGCTTTGCACATTGATACAACTATTTCCTTAACACTACCGTGTAGGGTCTATATGACACAGTGCCTCATAGGCCATTTTAAGAACGTTGGATATCAATCTAAGAGCAATGGAAGTCATTGGGGTTTTTTATAAACACTTAGAAGCAACACTCAAAAATGAACAGGGGGAAGAACTAAGTCCACAGAAAAATATAAGTTGTTTATTTAATAAACTCTGGTTGATCGCTTATTACCTCAACAAAACAGGAATTTATAACCATGCTTTGATGACAATTGGGAAGCGTTTCAGTGGGATAGGACAAAACTGGTTGGAGCCAAATGAATTTTTAAAAATCCCCTCCAGTTTAGTTATCCAGTGGTTCTCCACAACTATCCCAGCTGTGGGGAACATAAAAATACAGGACTCACACAGCTGACACACAGTTACAGAGCTTGCTGGGATAACTGATGCTTTAAACCTAGTAAGTTTCAGTAGAAAATAAACTGATTCAACACTGAAAAACTGTTTTTTATGTTCCAAAAGATTCTAATAATTTGGTGTATTTAATAAATCACTAATTTGTGAAATAAGATGGCATCTTGGGTTTCCAGTATGAAGCTAAAACTGTGAATTTGTTTTTACTGCCATAAATCTATTGAAAAAGTCATCTAGGTACAGACCATCATAATATTTACCGGTACATGCAAATACTAACAGGAAAGAGAGTGAGAAATTACGCCACTCCTCAAATACAAGAATGCCTAAACAAACCTGAAATTTTGTTAAATCCTAAGAAAAAATTAAATTAAAGTGCAGCATTAAAAAATGTAATTTCTACACCTGTGACACCAGCAAACGGGTTGTTTTCAGTGTAGCTCTCAAAGTGGTTTGTAGAGAGCCAGAGTGTCTCTTGGCTTGTGGGGCTCAGTGATAAATTGCTCTGCCAGCACACTGTGCCTCTCCAAACCCATAAAAACCTTTCATTACACTCTCAGTGACAGTTGGTTAACAAGTCTAGATAATCACACCAAAGCCTACTCTTATTAAAAGTTTAGAGAGCCATTGAAAGTGTCAAAAATAACTTGAGAAGTGTTATTTGCAGGGAAATAATATTGTAAATGGTTGACCGCAAATATTCCTGTGAGTCTGAGTGATAGCTCTTTTTTTTTTTAATTAAGAAAACAGGATTGATTAAAGAGGACATCTCAAGAGAATTGAGAATTTGTTTAGCTAACTTTCCAAATATGTAATAAATATATTTTCTCACAGTTGCAAGTAAATAGCGCTTGTGAATGTACAGCTGAATTGACCTACATGCAAATCATATGCGTATTAAAGAACCTTATTTATTACTTCTGTTTTCAGATTTTTTATTTATGCTTATTTGAATAAGAACTGCTTAAAATCATTATTAAGACATTACTGGTAATTCTCTTTAATGGTTTTAACAATCTTCCATTCTTGCATGTGGTAATGTGAGCAATTTAGTTGATGATAACAATATGTAATATAACAGCTACTGTTAATTCCTATCATTTTGTTTTGAAACACTGTATCATTTTATTGTTCTTGCTTTGTTTTGTTTATGGCTGTGATGTTGGTATTTTGCTATTTTTTTTACTACTCTCTTTAAAAAAAAAAAAAAAGAAAATATTACAGGTAAGCCACCAATAAATATTTATTGTTTTCTGCTAACAAGCAAAGATACTTAATATAACACACTAACACAGATGATTAGATGACCTAACTAGAACCATAAAATTAAAAATAGAATGATTGAATTTATATAATTGATTTAGTTTCAAAATCTATATTCCCCATCTTTATTCTTACCATAAGCAAAAAATAATCGCTAACTAATAACAGAATCTATTACAAAATATTTGTTATATGAATATGTAATACAACAAATTATATCATCTACAGGTAATACACATACATACTATGCTATATGTAATATAACAGACTTTCCTACATACTAATGGTAGTTCTTAAGCATCACCCAAATTTGACTTTATAATGTTTCTTTACTCATTAGTATAATTAATCCCAGTATTACTTTTTATTTTTTATTATAATTATTATTTTTTGTCTTTTTGAGACAGGGTCTCCCTATGCAGTTCAGGCTGGCCTTGAACTCACTTTGTAGTCTAGGCTAGTCTCAAGCTTGCAACAATCCTGCCTCAGCCTCCTGAGTCCTGGGATTATAGGTGTGCACCACCACGCCCTTTTTTTCCCCCCATTATTATTTTTTAGAAGTCAGCTCTGCTCAAGAGTCAAACATCAAATTCAGATAGAAAATGACAATGTACACACATTCTTAATGAGCATATGGCTATAAATTACCTCCCTATTGTTAAGATAATGGGACAGAAAGGAAATTGTGGGGAAAATGATCTAAGTAGTAGCATCCCAATTTCACTTAAAGAAGTTTCATATCCCAAGTGCATTAAAGTTGAAAATAGTTTTCTAGTTTGAAATTTTCTATGTCAAAATGTGAAAATCCATTAAGGCCAAGGAAACCAGTAACAGTATTAACTTACAGGTTATGCAACCAGCTTGTATACAAAATAAGAATATGTACTGCTGATGAGATCAGATATACTTTAAAAATATAACAATTTTTTAAAATTCAAGTTATCTTCTGCTAAAAAAACTAAGTTGAGTGTAATAATAGTAAACACTAAGGATTTTGTTGTGCCAATAAAGAAAATCCACATAACATGAATTGTAGTCAGCATGTAGTAAATGCCCAGAAATGGTGCCTATGGTAAGGAGGATACAAAGTCAAAGTGTCTCACCACTCATATGTTTTTTAAAAATATCTTATAGAACTAATTTCATACCCTGTGACCCAGCAATTTTCACTCTGAGCAGCCTTACCTGAAAAACTCATTACATACATGTACCAAAATTTATATAATGATTTTTGTAAAAACTAAGTAAAATTAAGCTATTGTTGGCAACCTAAGTATTAAACAAAGGGGAATGGTTAAAATCAAACATAATTGATCCTTAGAATGAAAATCATGTAAATATAAGTTATACTGTAGAGAATAGTGGACAACGAGAAACATTTTCCACAGTATATTGGTTTTTTTTTGTTTGTTTGTTTTTTGTCTTTTTGAGACAGGGTCTCACTATGTAATTCAGGCTGACCTTGAGCTCACTTTGTGGCCCAGGCTGGTCTTGAACTTCAAGGATCCTCCTGCCTCAGCCTCCCCTCCCGAGTGCTGGGATTTCAGGCATGCTCTACCACCATTGTTAAACAGTAAAATTTGTGTGTCTGAGATGGTTTAGTTATGTTTTCAATATATATAAGTAATATATACTTCAAACTATTTATATTCTAAATGTATGTACAAATGTGTATGTGTGCCTTATAGAGAGAGAATATTTACATAAAATGAGCAATTGCCTTATTTCTGCCTTTTATTTCCATTTTTCCTTCTTTGCATTTCAAAATTTCTATATGACTATGCATTATCTTTATAATGTTAATATCAATTTCATGATCTACTAATAGAACCTAGAAAAGATTTAATGGAATATACTGATATTTGAGCTTCTAAAGGATCCTGGAATTTTAAGTCAGAGATAGAACCAATGCTGGGATGGATACTGTACAGGTTCAACTTTAGATATTTGACAGTACTTGAATTCATACTCACTGGTTCTTCAGGTAGTTGAGGACACTGTTTCATTAAACAGAGCAAGCACTTCTTTGACAAGTTCATTAAATGAGATCTCATTGATTGCTAAGGTCTTATAATCCACAGGTAGGAAAAGAAGAAGCTAATACACACAGGGCAGCAGATGAGCCTGTGAATCCAAGCAGCAGATGGTTCTGGTGGTCTTCAGCAGGTGTTCATTTACATATTCTGGGCATAAATTTCCTCTCCTTTCCCCCAGCAAGCGGTTCTCTGGCTGGAATGAGCATTTAGACCAGAACCTCTTTATCTTGTGAAGAATGCACTGAATACAGACTCTTGGGTTTATTGTTCTGGGCTTTATGCTAAATACATGCACAGTCTTAAATGTGTCTCAAACTTTGTGAGAGCCGCTTTTGCTCACTCATATTCAAGTAGTTCATACAGAAATATAAGAGAACTAGAAAACTTGTGCTCAGGAGGACTTTCGTTTCACCCTAAATCACTGCTAATTTAAGAGCCCAAATTTTGGGAAGAAGCAGAATAGTGCAGTGAGGAAAACCTCAAATATTGGACTTCAAAAGATTCTGCTCCCATCACTTGTCATAGTCTAACCTTTGGTACATGTAATTCCATCTATCCTCAACTTCCCCATGTGCAAACGTGGGTTGAAAAACGGGAGAAGACAAAGTAGGAGGTGAGGCATGTTACCTTTAAGGCTTATTCAACTGTAAAATGTTTTGATCACACTCTATAATGTGACAATCCGGGAAGAGTTTTTTTTGAGGTGTAAATTCATTCAAATTTTAAATGGTGTCAAATGCTAAGGTGGATATATAATAGAAAATCACTAAAATACAAGGTGTGTATAGTACAAACCACTAAAATAAAATAATATATAACAACATAAAAGCAAATACTTTGCCAACATACTTTATAATAGAAATAATACCTATAACCCTTAAATGTATTATTATTCACTTTTTGTACTAATTATAAGAATTCTTTCTTACAGATAATATTTTCCTATATTATTAGTTACATGCTTTTATCACTATAATCATTTCAGACAGCAGAGATATCATCTAGGTAATCATTAGAGTAAGAAAATTTTGAAATAGTGGACATACATTCAAAATTTTAGAGAAACTATTTGGACTAGTTTGAAAAAATTGTTTTAGAATGTGACTGATTCCATTATACTTATGACTTAATTTTATAATTGTGAGCACTTCTAAATGTGAACACTTTGAAATCCATTTGTTATAAAATCAGATTAATTATTGAAAAACTCCCTTTGGCAAACTAATAGAGTCCTCCGGGCATTTGAGGAGGCAGTGAAATGCTTTAACATCATATCACATAAATTCAAATTTATAAATAATAAGTGTGAGATTGTATTGTATCACAAGTTTACTCATTTTTTCACAAGTTTCACTGAGTGTCTGATGTGTTACTACATCATCCGTTTAAACGCTCTAAATAACCGTAGGTGAATGTGCGAAAGGCAGGTCTGTCTCATTGCACTGTTCACTAGTCTTCATGACCTCCTCCTCTTTCTACTAGTAATGGCATTTTCTTATCCCTTGAGAATTTTCAGTTGTTTAGAACTTTAAACAATCTTATTAGACAGAAATTTGATATCTCATGACCAGTTTAAAATGAATGTTTTGAGAGACCGCAGAGCACACAACCAGCCTATTTTCTTCTAAAGGGCAGAAAGATAGGCAACATTCAAATCTAATGCTTGTGAGACTTAAATCTTTTCAGAAGAAACTTTTTAGAAACCCACTGTCCCACAGCCACAGAGCTGATCTCAAGTTTCTAAACTGACACTGAAGAAAAAAAGCCAAATCTGTCAAAAGTAGTAGCATTTTCAATCTCAATATAAAAATCAATCCTCTTCCTCTAATAAAAATGACTCAATCTCTTTATGCATAAAATCAATGAAAAATAATTTAATTATTTTAGAAATGTAAAATATTTGCTTTTATTTCTCTTAAAGACTAAGAAGAAAGCCAGGCGTGGTGGCACACACCTGTAATAAAAGCACTTGAGATCCCAAGCCAGGAGGATCTCTGAGTTCAAGACCAGCCTAGGCTACATAGTGAGTTCATGGCCAGTAAGACTCTCTCTCAAAAAGCAAAACAAAATAAGACTAAGAGCAAATTAATCCATTAATAATTACATCATGTCATCTTGTTTTGAAATTCTGTATCATTTTTATAGTGCTTGTGCTGTATTGTTTTTGTTATATTGGTTTTGGTCTCTTCTCTTTAAAATAAAAAATAAGAAGAATAATTACACCATAAATTGCAAGCCAATTCCCAGCAGCCATCTACTAACCAGTAAAAAGGATCACATTTGACTACTTCTGTGATTTATTCTTGTGGATAGTTCATGGGGTTAGTCTTGTTTATTTTTTATCTTGGTTTTTGAATCCTGACAGATACTTCTTTCTTAATAAAAAAAAAAAAAAAACCTTGCAACAAAATAATTTAAAGTAACAGTAGCTGACAATAAAAATCTGTCTGGCAACATGTAATTGAAAAGCAATTTCATATTGATCATTATATTTTCCCATAGCAAAGTCTTTGTCAATTTGTAATAAACTATTTTGTTTCTTGGAGGTAAGTTAATATAAATATTGAAATTATTTTCATGGATGGATTTGCATTCAAATTATTTTTAAATCCGTCGCTTCTCATGTATCTTCAATAAGTGACACTGAACTTCCAAATAAGTCTACCAACAAGAAAATCAACACTAAAAAATAAATAGGAGCCCCCAAATTGGGTAGAGTTATTACATAAAAGTGAAAGCAATTTTCTTCCTCTAGAAATTATATAAATTTCATTTTTGCCCTCAAGCAACAAAAGTATAATATGGAACATTTCATTTTGACAGACTTAATGTCTTAACAACAAATGCAAAGTATGGCAAGCATTTTAACAAGAGTACAGGGCAACTCGGTTTAATCAGAAGCTGTGCAAGGAATCACAGTGTAGGAACTAGGAGATAGAAGAATGGGTATTTGTCTAATTAATGTCTTCCCCAAAACTTCTAGAAACAATGCTCCCTCCCATAGAATACATATCATACATTAACATCATCTTTAAAATAAAAAGGTAGCACATATTTCCAAGAATGGTTAAGACACGGAAAAGAGATAGAAATGAAGAAAAAACCTACAAAGTTATGTGAAAAATTATGGGAGAAAATAAGAAATAGACACATAGACTCTAAACTTTGTCTGTTGCTCAATGCACTAAGCCATGTTGCCTCCCAGGATGTGTTGAGCTGAGCAATTCTTATTCACAACCCTGAAAACAATTGGGGAAACACTGATTCTATTTCAAGCCTGAATGGGTGCGAACTGATAGGTAGCTTGATGAACGTAGTCACATGATGACTCTTTATAAGAAAGCATTTGACAAGCCGTCAAAACTCTTTTTGAAAAAGAAATACTGGATTGAGCTGCTCTGAGGAATACATGTCAATTCAGTTATCTTATCCTTACATCATATTTTGATGCGAGTTGAGTGATCTCTGTGGATCTCAAGCCAGAAATTAGGTTAAAGCAAAGTGATTCAGACTGATTTTGAAAGATAAAGTTAGTGTTATCAGACGAGTGGTGACATCAACATTGTTATTATTTTACCAAGGAAACATATTATTGGTAATAAACATACACAAGTTAATGGCTTGATAAAATATTTTAGTGCAAACTGTATTTCAAAGGTTCATCATTCAAATGTCAACAGTTAGCATCTAAAGATAAAAATCTGTTAAGAAATAGCAAAAGAAGGATAATTCTCTGGAAACAGGCTAAAGCTGTCGTCTGGAGAGTGAGACACCATTCTACAATAGACATGTTGAGCGGAGCATCTTTTTTTAAACCCTATGTTATAACTCACTTTTTTATGAGTTGGCATCTTTTAAGGAATATTATATAACTATGTTAGTTGTTGGCATTGTAGGCTCTTTGTGATCTTGACCTTATGTATCTCTCCACTGTTATCTCTCTGCTCCTTATTGCTTTGATAACCCACAGCTCAGCTGGACTCCCAGTGGCAGAGTGGCTAGCAACCTGCCCTAAAAGAAATGAGGGGGAGCTGGGCTCTCTGGCTTCCTAAGGTGTACCTTTTTTGATTTTCTTTCTTTGGTGCACACCTAGTGCCTATTCATCTGGCTCACAACTGGAAGGCACCTCTCACAGGAAATATGTTTTCTTATTAGTACATGTTTGCAGTCCATGCATTTTACAGTCATCTGGGGGAATGGTTACCTGTATATAATACAGCTTGCTTCTTTTTTTTTATCCCCTTCTCTCTCCTTCCTGTCTCCCTCCCTTTTCTCTAAATCATCACCCCCATGTTAATTCTTGTTGAGACTATTAAACTTACCTCATATTTGTGACACAGAATGTTTACATTCATTGAGGTTATTAGGTTCCTGGACCTGGCATATTTTTATTCTGCTTATTTCCTCTTCCCTTCCCCATGGACCACTCAGGCTTGATCTCTTGGACCCCTTCCCATCTGCAGGAGATCTATCCCTTTGTCTCCTATTTATCCTCTATTGATCTCTTGTTTGTAATTTGACTTTTTCAAATGAAAGATACCAGATAGTATTTAAGCCTGTGTGTCCAGTTTATTGCATTCAACATTATATTTTCCAGATGCACCCATTTTCCTACAAATGTCTTAAACTTGTCATTCTTCATAGCCATTACATATAGATGCTATATTTTCTTTATCCAATTATCTGTAAATGGGCATACAAGCTGCTTCCAAGTTAGCTATATAAGTTATGCTACTATAAACATCTGTATGGGTGTATTGCTGTAGCATGACATCTCTAGCTCTTTGTGGAAGACACCTAACAAAGAATAGCTGGGTCAGCAATCCCCCTTCTAAGAAACATGCTTATACTGGAAGATGTTTTGTGACTCTTGTCTGACCACAACTGCTTTATCCTTGCCTGACCATTGTGCTGATGCTGGGATTCTAAACTTGTGCTCTGCCAGAATCCTCAGAGAAAATCCGACCTGGTACAAGAAAGTTGAACTTGTACTCAAAATGCATTCCCAGGCAACAGAAAATTACAAGAATCCACTGCACCTGTACTTCAGTGTGGTGGCTTAACTAATGGTCAACTTGTAACACCCACCTGAACTGAGTCATTGTGGTTCTGAGTGTGGAAGGCCCACCTGAGGATTGTTGCCAATAACATAAAAGAAGAACTGGAGGGGAAAATGGTGTATTGTTCATTGTCCTGGAGAAGCTAGTCACGCTGGCTTTCCTAATATAAACTCAGATGTTCTCACTGTCAGAGGAGCTTGGGTCCTTGCTGTTGCTGAGGATGGCTGCAGTTCTCTACAGGGGAGCTCTGGTCCTTACCATGAGCATCACTTCCTGGCTCCAGTGTGGATCCTTCAGCCTGGAGGACAGAGGCACAAATCCTCTATCCTACTGGTGCAGACTTTCTCGCTTCCACAACTGACCTTTGGGCCTGTCAAGCACAGATCCCTGACACAGACTTGCATGAGACATTGTCGTGGGCTCTAGGTCTGCAGCTGGACTCATTCAGGATATTGCCATGTGATGCAGGCCCTCAACTGGATTCCTTGGGTCTCTAATGTGAGGACAGATCTTTTTCATGCTTTTATATTTGGTTTTTTTGGTAAATATTGTAAAATGATCCTATAAATTAGGATTATTAAATGTCCTGTATTAAATCTATTCCCTTGCAAATCCTGACTGCAACATTCAGACACACTGATAACTCACCTGATCTTTAGATTTGCAACCTAGGCACCTTCTTACAACTCTTTGCCTAACTTCCTTTCTTCCTATCACTGCCTATACCGAAACTTTATATAACTTATAAGGATCAACTCAAATATTCAAATTCCATATTCTTCCAAGAAAACACCTCTAATTACCTTGTAAAAATTGTACCATCGTGTACACATATATAGACATTAGTTTGGACCTATAATTCATCCATCATATTCTGCTTTGAATTACAATTATTTATACAAATCTGTCACTTCTACTTATATACTCATACAGTACAGACAATACATTTTTCTGTTTGTAGCCATTTGTATTTAAAAATTTTGTACAATTTAACTAAATGAATTAACATTTAAATATACTTTATAAAAACAAACTAAAATTTCAAAGGACTTTCCAGACCTTGCTTTGTAAGTTGAAAAAATATTCCCTGGAGTTTTCTGCCCTTTGTCTATTTTGGCATTTTGGCAAGTACCCAAATATTATTCTAGGGCAGAAATATATATGAGAAAGATTCTACTTCAGTTCATCATGTATATTTATCTTCTGGTGCCTGAGTATAGCATTATGCATTCATTTCTAATAGCACTACACATTTCTTTCTCATTGGGGATTACAGCAGTCTCTGGGCAAAACATCAGGCTCACTGGGCTTCGAATATTGAAAATTGAAGTTAGAGGCAGGAGATATTGATAATAACTACTTTATGTGTGTGTGTGTATAGAGTTTCAAGTGCTAGATCAAAATGAGAAATATTTCTTTGCTGTGCAACAACTGCAGGATGTTCCACAAAAACATCTTGAATTTCACCATGTAGTTAAAAGGAAAAATGTCTTTGTGTTTACTGATTTAAAAGAAGAGCATTATGTTGCAGTGATAGCCCAACATAAACTCAGATCTCACCAGAGGCTCTCAGCAGTTAACAACTTCTAACTAAGCCATGTAATGTTAATATTTTATGAAGAGATTGCCTTAAATGATCAGTATAAGAAATACCACTACCTAAAAATTGTGCCTGCACCCTGCTTTGGCAGTCCTACAGGAGTCAGCTGTTTGTTTTTAGATTTCAAGACATCCAGGCATCCACACAAAAGTGGCTGAGGGCTGATGTTCCTCTGAGAGAAACAAGAACAAAGGAAGCTGAGGGGTACCCTCAGCTTTCAGGTTGTTCTTTTCCTTTCTCCATTACCCTGACTGTGTCTCTATTTTCCTGTTATATGGTCCCTGCTTCTTCAATTCACAAAGATGTCTGATTTGTCAGTGCGTTAACCAACCCATCTCCTGTTGAGTCTTCAGTGTTTTCAGATCACCTAGCTGCTGATTATTTACCTGAACCTTAGACCCCCTGCACAGCCATCTCTTTTATTTACCTACCTAGTATTAGAAACACCTCTTGCCTGGACACATTATATTTCTCCACGTTCTACTTCCCTAATTATAATTCACCAGGGGGCTTCTCTACTCACTGCCTGAAAAGGAAATCACAATTTGTAGTTTTTACTTGCTCAACTTTTCTCAAATACCAGTTATCACCCAATTTTTAAAAGCAATGAATTGTAAATTTTTCCTGTGAAAAGGACAACAGAAGAATGTTGGGCTGCATGGAAAATCACCACCAACTGGAGGATCTCAGTAAATAAATTCAAGCTCTCACAGTGCTAGAGCCTAGAAGTGCCAAACCAAGGTGCTGACAGAGTTTGTCCCTACTGGAGATGCAGAGAATCTGTTCTATGCTTCTTTCCCATCTCTGGGGGGTGTTGGGCATCTTTGGGGTTCCTTCTTTGTATATATTTCACTCCAATTCTTGCCTCTATCAAAACATGGTGCTCTTCTTGCAAGACTGTTCATCTGTGTCATTTCTTCCCTGTCTTTCTTGTCAGATAAGAGGGATTAAGAAGCTATCTTATTCCATCATGAACTCAAATGAATTACATCTTTAACAATCCTATTTCTCAAAGAAGTCACATTCTGAAGCCCTAGGGATTAGGCTTCTGACATACCTTGTTGTGGAACACAATTCAACCCACAACAAAGGTTACAGGTTGGCTGGTCAAATTTGTTAGCAAAAATTTACAACTAAATAAAAATTATTAGAATTTCTAGTTTTATATAAATGTATTCCTGCTCCTGCAACATGAAATTTTGATAATTTACTCTGCCTCTATTTTTCATCAAAGAAAAATTCTGAAAGTCTGGATTTTTTGTGTGTTAATGGAATTTAATTGCTTTGCAAATAGCTCATTTGTACTATTAAAACAAACTTTCATTATATTCAACATATATTTACAGTGTTATATGTTCTAAGGTATTGTGTTTAAAACAATGGAGGTTTATAAAATTAGAGAAGAGCAAATCATCCCTTCAGGGAAATTTTAATTTAGATGAAGACTAATTAAATTTCAAAGAACTTATTATAAAAAAACAGCCCAAACTCAGGCATGGTGACACACAGGCAAACAAACACAATCTGTCTAGAAAAGTAGAAAATATTCCATACAAAAGAGTTGTATATGGTATCAGCTGAAGGAATGAGTACAATTTTCCTAGGAAAGAGAATTTTAAGTTTAAGGTTTAAAGGGTAGTGGGAGATTAACAAATTTCTTTCTCTCTAGCACAAAATATCAGCTAGCCTGGTAGTCTTGTCTGCTCATTTACCTGTATATCTCCATCCAGATGTATCTAGAAAATTAGCATATGTTTGGAAACCAGTGGATACCAAAGTACAGGAGGAATTTAACGGTATTCTCCAATATGCATTTCTTTATATATATATGTATATCAGTAATATCTCAACAATTTAGAAGTAAAATTACAACCAGAAGGATAACTTTAAACATCCTTAAATACATCCTTTACATAATTAGTTAGTACAGAATATGTCTTTTGTAACTGTTTCTTTCACTTATGAAAGAACACCATATTCAAAATTTAATTGACTACTAAACTGTCATGTCATAGATTAATTGCATATAATTTTTAAGTATTCAGAGCAAATGATTATGTTAAATGTACAGTGAAACTATATTTAAATAATTTTGGGTTTAAATGGAAGAAAATTTATCTGAATTATACTCCTTCATTTGGAAAGTCAAAATAAAATATATCCAAAGACACATTAAAAGTTAAATAATAAAAAGTCTTTGTGAAAACAATTTGCTACTAAAATCAATAATTTTTGTGCTACAAGTTAATCAGTAAATTGTTATTTACATGTATGAGTATGTGGACAGAATTTTTGTCTCCAAGGACAAAATATACTACATCTGAATATAGAGCAGTCACTATGACAAATTATTTATGAAAAAATCCTTACAAGCTATTGTTCACATGTACGACATGCTGTTGGGTAGAGACAAAATTAATTGAATTAAGTATGCTCTGACAGGTGGACAATAGTGCTGAACCAATTAGTGTAACACCAAATGAAAGGAAAGGATAATTGGGCAACAAACCAAGCTATCTCATTTTAAACAGATATTTTTTTTCAGGCTTCTAAAGTATGTGAAGGAAATGACAATCTCTAAATGAATTTCCATCCCACCCCTAAAATTAAGACTCCAACAGCCTAAAGGAGGTTAAAGAGTACTGAAAATACTAATGAGATTGTGGATCCTTTTGCAATGTTATTCAAGTAAAGCCATTTTAATAACAAACAGCAATATCTTGAAACATCATAATGATAGAAGTTTGATAACCTGCTAAATAGTTGTTTCTGTCAAAACAACTGCTATCAATGGAAATTGCTCAGTGTATGGTCAAAGCATAGCCCAAGTGGTTTGAACTCAGATATGATCATGTTTTAGATTTTTGCACTAAAATACACATTTATGGCAGTGAGAGTATAAACTGTGACTTACTGTGTACACTATCTCTCCATTTCTCGTTGCTGGGATGATTATAAGTGTACTTATGATATTACACAGGGGACTGGATTTATCAAGAAAGAGTGGATAAAGCACAGATCTAGTCATTAAGATTGATTAGGTTAATCATTTCTGCAACTCCTACTGAGCCGGGGAACTGGTCTCATGTTTGTGAAGGTAGTGGTTGAGGCTGAAAGCTTGGTGAATTTCTAGCCACCTGAATCTGATTCACTCCCACTTTTATAGCCAATAAGATATAACTCTTTTATTCCTCTTAATAGCATAATGTCTGGGCCTAATTTCTTGCCATTCTCTTCTCTTCACTTTCTTTTCTTTTCTCTCCTTTCACTTTCCTTCTGGATTTTGTCCAGCTAGTCCTCTTCTGCTGTGTCCTGCACAGCTTTTGATGTTCTCAGGGAAAAGCATCAAAAGGATGAGAAATAAAGATAAGAGACAAAAGCTGAGGTCAGGTGGAGCCTTTTCTCTCCTGATGGGAGGAAAGGAACTGCTCAACCACCATAGGGACATTTATTTGTACATTTGACAAAATTAGTACCACATGACACAGGGTTTCCTAGAAACTAATTACTGGCATTGTCTCAGGCAAGGTATTTTCTCAGGACTGAAGCAGCTTGATTGCTTTCGGCACTCTTCATTCTTGAACCAGCCTTGTCTTGCCCCCACATGTGTGACCAATTTCCAGCTTCAGCCGCTCCCTACATATATCAATCCCAGAAGGTATAGAAGAATTGGGCCTCTGGTTTAATATTTTGTTTTGTTTTGTTTTTGTTTTTGTTTTTGTTTTTCTCAGGTACCGAGAACCGAACTCACGACCTTGCACTTGCCAGGCAGGCGCTTTGCTGCTGAGCTAAATCCCCAGCCCCCTGGTTTAATATTTTTATCTTCACATTCCATTTACGTCTGACTAAGTCAGAGGAAGTGAAGGAATCAGAGTCAAAAGAAATCAAGAAGTGACTGCAAGTAGGTAAATAGTTTTAAGTAAGTCTGGCAAAGTCATCAATAAGGAAAGTACTATGAGGTCAAAATGGTAAAAAGTTAAAGACAAATTAGAATGTAGTAGATGTAGTGATCAGTGTTTGCTTCTGAACATAGTTACGAAGAAAAATGTGAGGATGTTTATGATTACATGTGTGGAGTGTTAACACTGTGTCATAGAAAGGACCAACGCATCTTAAGAGGATCTTTCCTTTAAAATGCCTTTGCCCAGCCCCACCCTCCCATCTACATGGACAACTCCAGAGCACTGCTCCTGTCCATCTAGTCTTTTCTCTCTTATCACCTGCTTGTATCTTTGTTAACACTGGCCACTATCTGTAGTTCCTGTATTTTACTTATTTGTGAACACATCTGTGGTCTCTCCTTCCCAAGACAATGTCCATCCCATGATGTTTAGAGCCTCTCTTTCTTGTGTACGGCTATTACTGTAGCCAGCACTGAGCACGGTGTCTGGCACAAAATTGAGGTCTACAAATTTTGAGTAATGAATTAATAAATAAATTCAATATTGCATCAAGTTTTTAGTTATACCTTAGTAAATTATTTCTCATTATAATGATGGCACCTTTCATATATAATGAGGTTTGTTGTATGCTCCTTTAATGAACAATAGTTTTCTTTTTATGTCTAACATTATGAACCCCTTGAAGTCATCACATATTATTCCAATGTGTAACTCTAGCTCACTCACATCATGTACAGCTTTGTGAGTAATGTACATTTTTATTAGTCTCACACAGTCATTTTTCATTTTGATTCAGTGTGAAAATTTGCATTTCACATTTTATTAAATATGGAAAATATACTTCTTTCTAATGCAGACAGCAGGGTTTTTCATCATTTGTTTGTGGAAATACAGTATAATTTAAGTAAGAATATTCTCTTTACCATTAATTTGGTTAAGAAGTAACCTGCTCAGAAAAGCAAACACAAGGCTACAAAACATCTCCAAAGTAGTCTTTCTAAAATGTGGGGATTGGCTCTATAATGTCTTCATTTTTTACAAATAATCAGATGCTTTAGTCTCTGAAATGGTTAGAACTTTCTTTGCAGTACTAAATAAAAATTCCAGAAATTCAGAGACCTCTCAACAACAAATATTAACTTAATTTCCAATTGTTTGCAATTTTTTTACTTAGATGATATATATTTATTCAAATTTAGAAGACATACTGAAGTTACAAGAAAGTATATATTTTATTTTTTAACAATAGAAATATAGGATATTGATTAAGGAAGCAAAGTTTTCACTATTATGGATATTACTATTTTGTCTTTTGTTGAAAATATTCTTAGACATAATTTTCAGTAAAAGATATAAACATGTGGTATATACCATTAACAAAGGAAGAGTGATAGTGGACAGTTGTTTGTTCCAGTTTGTTTAGAATTGAGGGGTTTTTCTGAGATGTAGGACTTTCTGTGCTAAAATCAGGCAAAACAGAAAAGTTGCTTACCCAATAGTAAAGCAGCACAATTTTTTTCTTTTCTAAACTTAAATCATATACTTGACACATTTTCTAGAATTTTATAAGAAAGCATCCTTAAGGTATAGTTAAAGAGAAGAAAGTAACTCATTTTTGCTTGAAAGGTTGACATTTTTATGTGTTATTTTCATCCCAAGATGATGATTATTATTTATTTATAATAGTTGTAAGGATACATGACACTTACAAACACATAAAAGACAAAGTTCCTGTGAGGCTTTCAGCTAGCTCAATATACACTACACTGTACAACAGTAAAAGGAGAGGTAGGATTGGACAAAAAAAAATCAATACTGGAAGAATTAATGAAAGAAATGTGCTCTAAATTTTCAAGGAGAGATATGTCAAGGAATACAAAGAAATTTGTTCAAATGAGACTAATTCAGTTTTAAACCTTTTGAGACTTGTACATGCATAAGTAATAGGAAAATGAATTTCTATATCTTTCTGTACTTACATCAACCTAGTCTTTTTTTTAAAAAAATCTTTACACGAAGACCCTCTTTAAGCTCCATAATATGTTTTAGACTTAGGTTGTTTTCCCAACATTATAAACCTACTCTAACTTCTTGGGGGTAATATTAGTCAGGTACATCGTTTTTCTTCCTGTTCCTTTCAAATTTATCATATCACTATTTTTTAGATGTGACTTTTCAAATAACAGATAGCTGGAAATTTGTAATTTAATCACAGAATTTCCCCCTTTCACTTGTCAAGTTTATTCCATTTCCCCTTATTATGATTCTTCGTGTTTTATTGATGCCATCTTCCTTTCAATTGTACATTTTTTTCTTCCTGTTTACTATCTCCAATTGGACTGGACAAGTGTCCTGTCATTTTTCTCTTCTGAATTGTTGGAAGCTATACATTATTTTTACTGTTATTTCCTTTAAATTTTTAACCTGATAGAGTGTGGTATTACACATCTTTTTACGCCTCTTCCATATAAGAAAAGTAATTTACAATACTCTTCCCTATAACCCATGCCTAATATTTTATATACATCTTATTTTAAGGCCTGATATGATTAGGTATTTTTATCACAGTAATTTTAATATATATACAAATATATATTAAATCATTATATATGTATTATCTCATATATTTACTATATTTACATGTAAATATTACATGTATTTATGTATATGTATCTTGTGTGTTTACTAGTATATATTCTTATCATCCATCGTGCTTCAAAATTGTGACTAGTTTTCTTCTTTATACACAAGTCCTTCTCTCTTTCTTACTCTCGCTTTCTCCTCCTTTTCATCCTGGTGGTTTTTAAGATTTTTCTTTTGGAAGAAAATTGTTTGAAGTTTCAGTTAAATGTAATTGGTACAGGTTGAAAATTACTTTGCTTCTGGACTATAAGAAATCTTACTTTTTCCTCAGTCTGGAAAAACTTTCAACCATTTTTATTTCAAATACTATCCTTTTCCTATTGTACTTCTGTAACTTATATGAGTACATATTTTGGATTTTTCTTTTCTATCCTTGTCTTAGTTACTTTTCTCATTGCTGAAACAAAACAGCCATCACCCAAAGTTAAAGAGGAAAGGTTTATTTGGCTCACAGTTCATGGAGGTCTCCGTCCATAGTTGGCTGGCTCCAAAGCAGGGTGGCACATGGCAAAGGAGAAAGAGTTCATGGCAGGCAGAAGGCAACAAAACAGAGAAGCAGCAAGCACCAAATGTTGATAGCAGCCTTTTTTCTGTCAATTATATTCTATCCAGGCTACATGGGGGAGTAGCACTCATATCTAACATGGATCCTCCCATTATCCACACCCAAAACTATGCCAAGCCGATCAGTGGACTACTATAGTAATCACACACCTTTGATTCCAGCATCATGAACTTAGTCCTAGCATCAGACACCCTAGATCCAGCCATCTCTGAAAAGCCCCAACTATGATCACATGAGGCTTTAGGGGGACTTCTAGACACAAGCCATAACAATCCTCCATGTATCTTAGTCTCTTTCATATGTTTACTCTTGGCATCTATCTGGGCACATTCTGGGAAATTTCACCAATCACCTAATTCAACATTCTCTTGTCAACATTATTTAGTCTACTACTTGACCACAGCATTGATTACTTTATTTAATAGTCATAGAAATTTTCTGAGGTATACAATTTGTAATTGACTTTGAAATCAATATAATACTTAATTCTTTCCATAAAGATTCTATTATATATGTCTTTAACTATATTAAATATACCTATTTTATTATCTTTTTTGGATTTTTCTGTTATCTTCTTACATTGTCTCATTGTATCTTGGGTGGGTCATTTTCTTGTGCTTTTTAAATACAATTATGATGTTATATTCCATAGTAATTATTTACTCCACAAGAAACTTACATAATATAGATTATAACAGTCTTTCTCCATAGTATTTTTACAGTTATCTTTCTGGGTATTATCCAGAACATTACTGTCTGAGAATAAATTTTTATTTTTTTAATTTTTTTTAATTTTTTTGGTACCGGGAATTGAACTCACCACCTCGCACTTGCAGGGCAGGTGCTGTGCTGTTGAGCTAAATCCCTGGCCCTTGAGAATCAGTTTTTAACATCTTTATTTCTAGTATTTAGAACCCTTAGGAAATGACTACTTCTCAGATGTATATTCCAGGTGTGACTGGCTTTTGCCTTTTGAAGCTGTTGCAAGAACCTACCTCTTCAATTTATTGAGAATGGAAGTGGCTGCTATTTGACACAGCCTCTGGTTCTTTGGCACTGGCCTATAGTATTTTTTATGATGCTTAGGCAATCTCCATCTTGGTTTACCAGGAAGAACAACTGATTAGAACAATTATGTCACTTTGGCTAAAGTGATACAATCAGCAATAACAATAGCATCAGGCATAGTCTAGAAAATGACAAACTGAGGTAACTATTATTTTATTACCTTTAAACATATGAACTAGATTTGTGGCTGTATAACAAAATCTAAAATGAACCAGAAAATTGTGTACAGTAAATAAACCCTCAATATGGCAATTTTATCCTCTGGAGAGAAAATTTAAAAGGGGATAGAGGGGGAAAAATAGCAAAATAGAAGGAGAGGGAGAGATTACAAGCAAGACTGCAGGACAGAAGAAGATCACAGAGTTTGGGAAACTGATGAAGAAGACAAGAGGGAGAGAAGGAAGAAATAAAAGCAAGAACAGAACAGGAACAAAAAACTAGGAATCATGTTCATGTTTGCTTAAAAACAAGAACAGACAGTTAAGAAAGAAAAGCAAAAAAATAGGGAAAAAATAAGAAAATGAGAAAACAGTCTACTTCAAAGCATGTCTCTGCTGTCACTGTCACTGGCAGACAGGTGGGCCAACAGTGTTGAGATATGAGTTGATTAATTCCAGCAAGCCAGCCATAGTTTATGGAGGGGTAGTGGATAATCTCAGGGAGGCTGCTCCTTCAGTTCCACTGAATTTCAGAATGGTTTCTGGCTGTGAGGCTGGAACAGATTTGTACACCCTGCAGCTTTAACTATGCTCCCTGCATGCTTGAAGTTGACTCTCTGACCTCCTGCCAGCTTGAACTCAGTTCCCTGAGCCTGTTACTGGGAGCCACTAGATGAAGCCAGCTCAAAGCTCTTCCGAGTTCTGGGCTCAGTTGGCCCCTTTCCAAGATGGCTACTGGCCCATCATCCTCTCCTGAGGGACCTCTGAACCGAAATAATTCACCAGCCACTGCTGTGCACTGCATCTACTGATCCTATCTACTTGTGCATTTCTCTGTGGAGGGCTCTAGGGTCGCCAGGAGTGACTGTCCTGCAGGCTCAAGCTGCTCCTCCCACGCCGTGAGTCCGGGCTCAGGGAGAAACACCACCTGGCAAGGCCTTCTTCTTTGTTGAAGCCTCTCTCTTTGATCTCCCTGTGGGTTTGAATTCTCACTTCAAATCCTTCCTGGGTCGCAGGAACCCATTTCCTCCTTCTCTTCCTCACATTACTATATTCCAGTGTCTTAACACCAAATCTCGGAGAAGCTCTTTCTTTGACGCTCATCACTACACATCTTCCCAAAAGCTCTTTAACATAAGATATAGCTCGTATGCTATAAATTTTACTAATTAAAGTGTGCACTAATGGCTTCAGGGTATTTGCAGAATTATGCAATCAAAACGCAATATAATTTAGAACATTTTATCACTCCGAGAAGAAAATCTGTACTTGGAAATCATTCCTCACTCTTTCCTTCATCAAAGCAAATTTCAGTTTATTTCCTGCTTCTATGGATTTTTCTATTCTAGACATTTTATACAAAAAAAAAATGCAATCTTTGTTTTGGGGACTGGCTTTTTAAAGACCCATCTAATTTGTACCAGGTATCATTCTGCATTCTTTTTTATTTCCACCTATACAATATTCTATTGTATATGTGTATCACATTTTGTTTATTCTTTCAACAGTTGATCAACATTTGGATTGTTTCTACTTTTGACTATTAAGAATAATGAGCCTGTGGGCATCCATGCACAAGTTTTTGTGTGAATATATGCTTTCATTTCTTGGACACACACCCAGGACTGGAATTACTGTAATATATGGTAACTCTTATGGTTAGCATTTTACAACATTGATTATTTCCCACAGCATTTGCAATATTTTATATTCCTACCACCAGTATGTGAGGTTTCCAATTAGTACACATCCTAATCAACATTTGTGATGATTTATTTTTTCTAAATAATCATTGTAGTGTGTCAAAAATAGTATCATATTTATTTGCATTTCCCTAAGGTATCATTATATTGAGCATTTTAATGTGTTACTGAAAATGTTTGCAACTTTTCTGGAGATAAATCTATTTGACCCTTATCCCATTTTTAGATTGTAACATTTCTTTTTATTATTGAGTTATAAGAGTCTATACATTCTGTATGCTAATTCCTTATCAGATAAATGATTTTCAAATATCTTCTCCCATTCTGTGGATTGTTCTTTCACTTACTTAATGGTATTACTTGCAGTAAAAGTTTTAAATTTTTTATACGTAAAATTTTTCTGTTTTACTTTGTAATTTCTGTGTTATCATATCTAATAAACCTTTACCTAATCTAAATTCATGAAGATTTACTACTGTTTTCTGCTAAAAGTTTTACACTTTCAGCTCTTACACTTGGTCTATGATCTACTTGGAGTTTCTCTTTCTCTGAGATTTAAAGAAAGAGTCAACTTCCTTCTTTTGGCTGAGAATACTCAATTTTCCCAGCAGTCTATTTTGAAAAGAATTTTTACTCATTTAATTATCTTGGCACCTATGAAGATTATTTTTCTATATCAAATTGATTAGGCCACAGGACCTAGATTTTGGTAAAACATTCCTCTGGGTGATTCTGAAAAGGTGTATTTTTGGATGAGATTTGCATTTAAATTGGTGGACTTTAAGAAAATCAAATTAATCTTTTTTTTTTTTTTTT
>NW_004955479.1:6211487-6251858 GCF_000276665.1 Chinchilla lanigera | reverse complement strand
AATTTAGAATTTTACTTCAAACTAGTGCACAATAAATACTTGATTTTAAACTTTCATGACATATTTATGTTTTTATCCAGAGAGCTGAGCAGAGGTATAATAACTTGTTCCATATTAGATGTTGTAGTCAGGGAAATGATTTAATACAGGAGACATAATTTATAGGATAATTTTATAATATTCATCAGAGTCAAATGCAAAAGAGCATGGGAGATCTGTCCACACATTAAAGACCCAAAGAATGCAGCTGAGGGCCTGGACCCCATGGCAGTGCCCTGTAGGAGTCTAGCTGAAGACCTAGAGCTCCATAACAATGTCCTCCATGAGTCCAGCTGGAAGCCAAGAGCCACAACAATGTCTCATATCAAGGATATGATACAAGTCTGATACAAGTCTTGATATGATACAAGTCTTGATACAAGTCTGTATCAAGGATCTACACTGCAAAGGCCCAAAAGTCAGTAGTGCAAGCAAGAAAGTCTGCACCAGCAGACTGAATAATCTGTGCCAGCAGGCTCAAAGTAAGAACCAGAGTTCCCCCAAAAGGTACCATAGCTATCCTCAGTGACAGTGAGGTCCCGAGCTTCTCCAATGATGAGAAAATCCAGACTTTATCAGGAACGCCAGCACAACAAGCTTTTCCAGACTGAGCAGTGCACCATCTTCCCCTCTAGAGCCAAGGCTAGGAGTTTCTTAGCTAGGTGCTGTTTTCCTGAAAATTTCTCATGCTGATAAGTCTCAGCGCAGAAGTCCCTCTGGGCCTTTTAGAGTTTAAACTGAATTTGAACTCTGAGTAATTTTTCATCCTTTATGCTGCTACAGTCACATACCATAAGACGTCAAGATTTAAGTGAAATTGAACAAATTCAAATATGGAACATATTCTCTTATGAAAACAAGAATTTTACTACTAAATGTACCAATTTCTAATACATAAGAAATACTTCCATTTTAATTGTTAATGCACAGAGGATCATAGTACAGCACAATAAAAACTGGAGAACATTTGACTTGAATTCTTGAGCAAAACCATCGATATTTCATTTGCTAATGACAGGGCAATAAAATAAACATTTATTTCTAATATTTCCATTTTAAGTTTCTGATTTTATTCACATTACCTATACTATTATTTTCAAAGTTCATCTGTGAAATACATTTTTATATTAAAAATTTAAAATTCTAAACCATAATTTTTCTTAGTTTCAACAGGAAACTTTCTAGAAGTGAATGGGTATGACTACAGAATATATAATTTTGTTTTATATTTTAAAATGTGAAAATATTTCATATATTTTTGAACTTATATTTTGGATGAAAATTTGTCCAATTTAAGCACATTACCAGTTAATTAATATAGATATTTCATTTTACATAATTCTAAAGATCTGATAGTATGTTAAAATTTTCAACAAATGATTTTTCAACAAGATTAATAGCTACACTGTTTGCCTCATTAATGAGTTTATTTCATAATAAATAATTTTATATTTTGCAATAAATGTCAATCTCATTTGCTCATAATTTAATCTTTTAAAATATTTATATGTGTTGCTGTTATTACTAGGTTAATTACTTTCTAAAGGAAATTTTTTTGGTACTGGGGATCAAACTCAGGACTTTGGGCTTGCCAGGTGGGTGCTGTGCCACTGAGCTATATCCCTAGGCCCTAAAGAACTTTTCTCCTATGGAAAAAATTTACTCATCTTTGCATTTAAAGAAAAATATAAAGCTTACTTCGACATATCTTTTTCAGTAGTTTAGTAATTCATTTGCTTTTATATCATCCATTATTTAAAGATTTTATTTGAATTGTTTGATGCCAAGTAACAACCATACTATAAAATAAATATAAAGGTTTTCATTAAAGTTATATGAGAACCAACAGTTTCTCAATTAGTTAGTGATAGCTAAAAGATGTTATTCTCTCCAATATATCAGGAAACAAAAACAAAAACTGTCTGTATTTATTTGAAAAATCTTTTGTTAAGGTAAAGTAGAAAAATATTTCCCTTGCTTGCATTTTTTCATAGTTGAATGGTGAAATTTCAGAGTGAAAAATTAAATTTATAGTGATATTATTTTGAAAATAATGGCTTAATTTCCTTGGCATGAAGAACTAAAAATTCACTATGAAATAATTCTTATGCACTTTAAAATAAACTGAATAATGACAGAAACAATGTCAAATGTGAGTACATTATACACATTAGTCAACTGATATATTTAAATTATCTATAAAGATTCTCATTGTTGTTAAAACTTACCCCATAGATTTTCCGATATAGATATGTTTACAAAACATTTTTAAAATCAGTCTGAAATAATGGCTGAACAGAGAATACTAAATATGAGTCCATTTAACACTACCTGTGTTTTTTAAAGGATTTACTTTAAATTTTACTGAGCTCTGTATATTAAAATTGGGTTGTAAAAGCATACTCTTTTTGCTGTGGATTTTATTGTGGTTTTGCAATCTAAGATTCCAGCCACCAAATAATAAAAGAAGCTAGCCTCTCTGGGTGGAAAGATAACCTTCATGCTATCCATCATTGTGCTAGCTTCTTGTAAACTGCTGTGAAGATAGAGCATTTGGAACAATTTAACAGCAAGAGAAGTGTGAATTTCCTCTATTCATCTTAATAAAGTGTTATCTTCAAAATATTTATATGCTATCAGTTGTATTCCAAAACTCAAATCCAGTTATGGAAACTTAATTAAATCATTGTTCATTTCTCAATGTCTTTATTATACACTGCAATTTAATTACAACTATGAAAACTATGTATTCTATAGAACTGATGAAAATAACTGGCAAGCTAAATTTATGAACATAAAGATCAAAATCATTTTTCTAAACTGCCAACTGTTTTGTCAATACTATCAATAACAGTAGATTTGTATATCAGTATTAAAAATATTATTGAATTTGTAATAGAAGTCTGATGCTGTGCATTTCTACACTGGCATAGAACAGTGGTGAAGCTTGGTTATAAATCACAAAATTTGCAATAGATGTTCTGGGTTCTGATCTTGGCTGTACTATTTATCATCTAAGATGAAGTTGGGCGAGTTACATACCCATTCTGTGCTTCACTTTTTGTAATGAAGGTAACTGGGCTGATATTTTTGTTTAGAACAGTGCCTAACATATATAAATACTACACAGGACTTCAACAAATACTTGATCTAGTAAGGTTTTGTTATACTATTATAGAAAATTAGTAAACATTTTAAATTATGTGATGTTTGCTATCTTTCTGTATATTAGATTTTTTTGAAGAATAACTAATGCAAATCAATATTTGACAAAAGGAAGATAAAAGCTTTACTTATCAAATTTGTTATTAACCAGAATTGAGATACTAGCTAATAATATAGATACTACATTGACATTCAAAACAGCCAGCCAGAACACTGAGATCACGCTAGTCAGATAAAGCTGAATTACATGATCCTAGTCAGAGAAAGCTGAACAAGAAAAAACAAAGTATGGGGGCAGTATACTAAGGATTGAACCCAGGGACCTTCACATTGAGTAACAACCCCAGGTATGTATGTACTTTTTATTTATGTTATTTTTTAGATAGAGTCTTGGTACATTTCCAAGTCTACAGTGCAGGAATTCAGTTTAACACATATGTTATGTTTTACCCAATGGCAAATTCAAAGCTAACCAGCCATAGTTCCCAAAATAACTATTAAACTTCATGCTAAATCAATAAATATATAGTGTTAATATTTTTAAAAAGTTATGCTGTAACCTGGACAAGTCTTATCATTTCTAAAACACTAGTGAAGAACAGACAATCTATTTTAAGGCCACTATTTACTATCTGCAATGTGTGTGGAAGGTGTTAGGACAATTAGATAATAGAAACTTCAGCAAAGCGAATAGTCAGTTTAGTCTAAAAAGGAGAATACAAAAGTACATGGTAGCTGTAGTCAATATCTTAAACTCTATAAAACTGGTGAGTTTATACCATGTTCCTGTTACTTTGAGAGCAGGAGTTTCAAAATATTTAAAAATTCATATTTTAACAAAATTTTCTCTGCTGAGATCTACCTGACATGCCCAGTGACAGATTTTTTTTCAGTTCTCTTTATTCTCATTCCCTTTAAAGAGGAAATGAAAACTAAAAGCTAACTAAAACTACCTGTCTTAAAGCCTTTTTCTGCCTTTTTTCCATTCTTCTGTACTTTCACGATCCTTTCCTTCCTTTGCTGCCTCCTGTTGGATTCAGAAAGGCTCCGCTTTCTCCAAATGTATCCTCTCACCCATAACCTCCTGCGTTCTCTATATCCGTTAATACGCGGCAGATTCACTACGTGGGAACCCGCTCCCGGTCATTCTCCGACATCATCTGCTGATTTTTCTGAACAAATATCTTTCATTTTCCTTGGACTTATCTCTAGATATATTCATCCCCAGGCTGGTAATAAAGTATGTTTTCAACCAAAAATAGTAATGGTGAAATACAGTACAATTAAAAGCAATATCTTCTCCCAATCCTGAAGTGAGATTGCTGGGCCATGTGGTAATTTCATTTTCAAAAAAAGTTAAGAAAACTTCACACTGAGGTATAAGAAGTAAAGATAGGTAGACAGGAGAGAAGGAAAATCTTAATTTTAAAATTTTATGTTTAAGAAACTGCAGCTTCAGGGCAGAATCAAAGTTATACGTGGTCACAATACCTATTTTTCCTCCCTGGAAACTCGCTCCATAAAATGTCCAGGGGTCTTAAAGGTAACAGATTAGGAGTATGTTTTTCCCTAATAAATTGAGTCTATGCTTTTTCTCCCAGAGACTTCCATCCTCACAGAGGCAGTATTACTAAAGGGGTAGCATCTCCCTAAACTTCAGACACATACAAATGATTTGCGTTTAACCTAGCCCACCAAATGGGCAACCCAACAGACACTAGCAAAACCCTAGGTCATCCATTTGAGGACAATTCCATGACCACATAATGAATTTCTCTTTCGAGGGCTTGCATTCATATTTTCTTTGAATATACGTTTCTTCAATTACATCTAAAATGATGCTCACGACTAACCCTAAAAATTCTTCTGCTGTAACTGGAGTCAGTAAAAGTACAACCTTCTCCTTGTATGGAGTGAGTTCAGGTTCTCATCTCCTATTTGTAGGACCTCAATGGATCCTTCCCAATAAGAACACTATTTTCCATAAAGCTGTGTGACCAAGATGAAAAGGTAAAATGAATGTTTAAAATTTAGGAGATTTTTCTTTGAGAGATAAGGTGCTTCTCAAACTTTCTTAAGCTGAGAGTATAAATATCACCCCCTCCTCTCTTCAGCTCAGATCAATAGAGAAACAAGTGTCCCTGTCAGAAAACTAGTGTATCAATCTAAGAGGAATAGAGAGATTCTGCCCCTGAGAGGTCAAAATGCAGTTTCATATCTCATAGGAGAGAAAGGGAGCCAAAGGTGGAGGGGTGAGTGAGACAGGAAATGTCCTTGGTTACAGCTGCATTGGATTCCTCTTCTCTCCTGCTCACAATAAAAGCCCTTGTACACGTGAGTAAAGGGAGACAAAGGTTTGAGACAAGGGCCTCCTTGTCTCTTTCAAATATAGCTTCCAAAATTATTGCATGTTCTTGGGGAATAACAGGCAATATAGACCTAGCAGTCATTACCAGCTCTGCCCTTTGACATTCCTGCCAGCATTGTAACAGGGTTTCCTTTTCTTCCCAATTTGTCACCCTTTACTATTTTACTTTGGATCACATTTGTAAAAACAGGTTGCAAATGTTTTATGCATTTCATCTTTCAATGTGAAATCTGCATTTCTCATGCTTTATATTTGCTTGTGTGTAATATTCTTCTGATAAATTTGAATTTGTATAGTCACAGATATTTATAATAATTTCCTTTTGCTTATGCAGCTATTGATGCACCACTATACCTATTATACTAGTAGTAGACTTTACTGCTTCTGATTCTAGTCCTTTCCATCTACCACCTAATTAATATCAACTACAATTCTTTGCAATACTTACAATTTTTTATTTTCCTATTAAATAGCTTTATCCCACATATTTTTAAGCCACTGTCACTTGATTTAGTCAGAGTTAAGTGTCTTTGGAAACTGCAATATCACTGAGAACTATGAAATCAGGATGTTTATAAAAGTCTGTCTCCTTTTCCTCTCTACCACCCAACATTTAATATTTAGATTATTTCCACATAGAATTTGTTCTGTAATTACAGTTTTCCCTAATGTTAAATTCTTTCTTCAGCATTTACATTACTTTATGCATAACTGCAACCATTCAATTTATTTTTGACTGATTGAAATGCAGCCTCTAGTAATTTCTTGAAGAAAGATCTTGTAAAAAATTGTCTGACTTGAATTCTTGAATATTTGAAAACATTTGCCTGTTGCTTTTATAAGCAAACAAAGGTGTAAAGCATTACAAAATACCTGTGTAACATTCTTTTTCTTGGGGGCTTCTTAGATCTGCTTTTCTAATGCTGAAAAGTGCTGCAAAAACGTCAAACCATAACTGACAAGTGCCTGTTAAGGTAAGTTTATCTTTTACTTATTTTATATAGTTTTGGTGGTCTGTAAGCCATCAAATCTTTTTTAATTTAAAGTCAGGAGGTTAGTATTAATAAATCTAAGCCAATTTCAGTTGGTACACAGTGGCCACTGAATTTAATGGAATTGTCTTTAATTCAAGAATTCTTTCTTCTTATTTGTCTTGAAATGTAGTATGTTTCACTTTGCTCAATGCTCCATACATGGACTCCAGGCATGCATATACTGTGTGTGTGTGTGTATCTGTATATCTATATATCATCCATATATCCATCTATATCTACCTATCTATCTCTATATATATGACTTATATTTAGATGTCCCCTCCAAAGCCTCATGCAGTCATAGTAGAGCTTTTTGAAGGTGGTGGGATCTAGGGTGCATGCTGCAGGGATGAAGGATGGGATGCTGGGACTGATTCATGGAGCAATTCTAGAATTAAGGCTTCCCCAGCCTGGGTGTGAGTGCTATGTGCCCTAAGGTTGGGGAGGCCGAGTAAGATACAAGGGACATAAAGAGAGTACTTTCTTCTTCTTTGCTACTTAGATATTTTGCTGCTTTGCTACCCTCTGCCATCCCACTCTGCCTTGGTACCAGCCAACTATGAACTGAAGCCTCCATGAACTGTGAGCTAAACTAACCTTTCCTCCCTTACTT
Source organism: Chinchilla lanigera (assembly GCF_000276665.1). Classification (NCBI taxonomy): domain Eukaryota; kingdom Metazoa; phylum Chordata; class Mammalia; order Rodentia; family Chinchillidae; genus Chinchilla; species Chinchilla lanigera. The sequence continues at coordinate 6,244,639 of NW_004955479.1, read as the reverse complement.
CAGATGTCAGGTATTTTGCCTCAGCAACCAGAAAAGTAACATATAGATAGATAGATAGATAGATAGATAGATAGATAGATAGATAGACTCATTCTATATCTTTCTTTGTAATTATTTAAATTAATTATTTAAATTTTAATTATTTACATTACATTTAATTCACTATTCTGAAATCATTCCTTAATTTAGACAGATGAGTTTTTAGTAGTATGGATGCTTCAACTGTTATATCACTTACCTGGTTTTCATTTTGTCACAACTTCTCTTATTTCATATCTTCCAGGAGTTCCTGTTCCTCTGCAACAAACTCTTCATGAACTGGTATGGCTATAGTTTGGCTCTGGAATGTCCCCCACAGGTCCATGCACTAATGATTTGTTCCACACATCTGGGTATGGGAAGGTAGTGAAAGGTTGAGTGTTGAGGCCGAGTGAGAGATGTTCAGATTATTGAAGCTGTGCCCATGCAGGCAAGTGCAGGACTCTGTCTGTTCCTCTGTCTCTTTTCCTCTCGGCAAGCATGACGTGTCTTTGCCTCACTGTGGACGCCCTACCATGAGATGCTGTCTCACTGTAGTGCAAAACCAATGAAGCCAGCTGATTATGGACTGACTTCCAGAACTACGAGCCCAAATCAACCTTTTCTCTCTATAAACTAATCATGTAGGATATTTGTTATAGTTAATAGAAAGCTAACACAGATGCAATGTTTTCCAACCAAACTATTTGATTCTTTAGGAAAACAGTTCATCAATGTTTCTGTCTACTCTGCACCAAAACATTTTGCTTGTTATCCTTGTTTTAGCTTTTAATATTCCTTTGTTCTCTTTTTTCTAATGTCACTTTTTTCTTACATTGCTATACATTTTTAAACATGAGAAGTCATTTAAAGAGTTTGATGTGGAAAGAGACCAGAAAACTCTGTTAGGCAGAGATGAAGAACTAGATGGTAAACAACTTTCAAAAATAAAACAAATGTAGTTTTACTTGTTCAATCTCAAATTGCTCACCCATCCACGAGGAGAAAGAAGGTTCAGGGGAGCTTCAGCCTGCCTACACTAGTGATCTTGATGTCTAAGGTAAAATTAGCAAATTTTCCATTGCAAGGTGCCAACCACTTTGGAAACCTGCGACTTTAACAGGCCTGGTCATTATCTCCAGTAGCTGCTAATCACCCCTCTCTCAAAATGGTTCAGCGTTGATGACATTTAGAATCTTTTATTAATGTTTTGAAGGCTGGGATTATTGGTGTTAATTTAATTTAAGGTAATATTTCCATTTCTACTTCTTATTTTCTTCATTAAAATAGAAGAGAAATTTTGATCCCTTTCCAACTTAAAAGTGAATGTATCCGTGCTGAATTTAATGTAAATATAAGTTTCCATTTTCAAAAACTTTGTATTAGTACATGTTTGCCATACATAGTGCTGACCTTCAGCAGAGGGGGTTTGTACCTGTACATAGTGCAGCTTAATTCTTTTCTTCCCAATCCCCTCCCTTCCTTTCAGCCCTTCTTCCCACCCCCATTTATAGAAGTTTTGTTTCCATTTTCCCTCCCATTCCTTCTCTTTTAAATTCATTTTCCATTCCTTCTCTTGCCCCTCCTGCTCCCTGCCTCCATTTCCCAGGTGAACGTGTTCTTCCTACTTCACCAGATCTGTCCTCTGTTTTGCTACTTATCTTCCTGAGGATTTCTCACACAGAGAAACAATGTGATATTTAACCTTGTGAGCCTTCTTTATTTATGTGTCTTAAAAGTCTGGAGGTCTGGAGGTGCATACATTTTCTACAAAATGACTCAAGTCTATCTTTCTTTATGGCAAAATAGTACTGCATTTCATATAAACACCACATTTATTTTCAAGAGAGATCTTTTACTGACCTGCATTCCATTTATATTTACTTACATTTTCCATCAATTCAAATTTTCTATCACTTCACAGTCAACAAGTAACATATTTCTCTAAATGTTTTTCATTTTATTAAGCATTTTAGTGTTATAAACTTTAATAGGCCATTATTTGATACTTTTAAAATAATCTGCATCTTTAAAGCAGGCCCCTTAATTCTTTTTACTGTTCCTGTAATATTTTCACTTACTCTGAAGTTGTTCATTATCTTCCTTTTGAAGTAGCTTGTGGCCTTCTAAGACCTTAGAATTAGTTTCTTGATGTTTTTGCTGCACCTCACATTTTGTTTGACGATTCATGTTTTCCTGGCTGTGGATGTTTGTTCTGACATCAGACCTCAATGTGCGAGCAAAATGCTGGTAACTTGCTCTGGAAATTTTGTCTGATTGTGTCTGGCTTCAGTGATCCAACCACTCACCCTGACTGGTCTCCTCTGAGGGAGAGTGCAGCTGATGCTCAGGGAAGGAAAAGGACTCTGACCAGCTATTCCAAAAGCACTCACCCAAATAATCCTTCTTCTCCCCCACTGTCTGTGTGTGTTGGCTCTGGGACTAAAGCATCCTTTGGTAGCTGGCCACACAATCCTCTTTATGTCTTTTGGGCTGTGGTTCATCTGAACCCTTTCCCTATTTCTGTATCAATGAGTTTCTCAAATCATATGATTGCTTGATTAAAAAAAAAAAAAAATTCTACTTGTCCATCACCACTTTAGACTGATTTTGTAAAGCACATATGGCCATTTGAAAGGTAATTTGGGTTGGGGATGGGTCATATGTTTTCAATCAGCCATTTTCACTCAATGTCTTTGTTCAAAATTTTCTATAACTTTTGATTTGAATTTGTTTTTCTCTGACCAGTGTTAAGCATTTTTAAGAAATCAACATAGTATCTGTGTGGATTTATCTCTTCTAGATATTTGAGGACTTATTCTAACGTTTTTTGTGTCTTTGTTTTTGAGGAAGGGATTTTTTTTCAAGTGCAGAGTGTTTAACTCCATGTATTTCATGAATGAAGCAGATTTTTAAGGCCATAATAATAGAAGAGATGGTTTGGTATTATTGAAGTTAAAATGCAATAATCCATAGTAAAACTATCCAAATATCATTATATATTATTGAGTGATCCTAATTAAAATGTTTTAAACCTATGAATTGTGTTACTTGGGAAATTTTAAAAATGTAGTGGTGCTTTTATTTTTATCTATGTTGGTTATCACAGAGAATGAAGTACAGGCAGAGGAGATGTGAATCTATGTAACGTGCAGGTATTTGCACTCTAAATTAAATTACTGTATTAACATTCTACATATTCATGTTTGCTTTTAATCAATAATTGAGAGAATATGTCAAAGATAATGTGTAAAGTCTTATAGCAAAGCTTGGAGCTATTTGAATATAATCAAATTAGGCAATTATAAGTAGAATATATTCAAACTATCAACCTACAAAAATTACTCTAGCTGTAGTATTTTATTCATTTCATTCTAGGAAAAGCTGGGTCATTGTAGAGTGTATATAGTTCTATAGAAAATATTCCATATAAAATGTCTGTGATGAGTACTATAATTTTAATATTTCATCTATATATTAATATTTTAAGTTTTTCACAGGCTTCCTGGGATTTAAAGTAGTGCTCAGTTATGGTAATATATAGTGATATTTACTAAAGGGCTTCTGAGAAACTGAAATCTGATTAATAATTTAGCTCAGATTATCTCAAAAAACAAACAGTTTGGGCGAGGTTTGTATTGCCTAGAGGCACTGTGTGGACTTTCTATTTGTTTTTTTAATTGAGTAATTCCTAAGAGGTAGTGCTTTACTTCCTAATTCTATGTTCTGAAAATAGATCATTATAAACTAGACTTCAAAATTCAGAATAAGGGCTCTGAGAAAGACCATTTTTCCCTTTTTTGTCCTTGCACTCTCTCACCACTCTTCCCGGGCCTGCTTTCTCTGTACAGAGCAGGTCCCTGTCCTTCCACTCCATCTTGGCCATTGGGGAATGCAGGCAAATACCTGAAGTAATATGAAGCTGTGGGTGGCCTGAGGCTGGCTGTACCACTGCTCTGAAGGTCCTATCACTGCTCAAAGGAGTCCTCTGTACAGGACTTAATGCTAGTGCTTCACCATATGAATTTGGGGGATGACAGGGGCCGGAGTGAGGTGAGATGCCAAAGATTCAGTCCACAGCACCCGAAGTAATTGCATGAAGGTGGTGCTGTTGACTGAAATGGAGTCCATCAAAAAGAACTAATTCATCTCTGAGTGTGGTGGTGCACACTTGTAATTGCAGCGCTCTGTGATGCTGAGGCAGGAGGATTGAGAATTGGAGCGTAGCCAAGATAGATTAGTGATTTAGCAAGACCCTGTCTCAAAATAACAAATAAAAAAGTGCCTGGGAATGTATCCCAGTGTGAAGGCCCTGGATTAAATCCCTAATACCACAAAAAGAAAAAGAGAGAGAAGTCATTTTTTATTTCATACAATCAAAAGTTTTGTAATTGTCATATTTTGAGAATGAAGATCTCCAAGTAGAAATATCTAGTATGTAGCTGAAAATGCAACTCTGGAACTTATGAGAAATACAGATCTGGACCTGAAGATATGACACAAAGAAATCATAAGCGTATAACCGACTGAGAGTAGGGAAGGACTGGTTCACCAAAGGCATACAAAAATGTTGCTGAGAGCCAGGCATGGTGGTTCATTGTGGGAGACCTATAATTGGCCACCGTGCTTTACTGCACTGGCAGCCATTTTATGGTAAGCATCCACCCTGTAAGACTAAATTTCTGCTTCCAAGATAAGTTTCCGTTTCCTCATATTCTGCCTGTTTCCCCGCAGTCACGCGCCCTGCCCGATTGGGAGTGGCCACCCTTGCCTGGCTACTCCCGCCTCTAGAACTAGGACTGCCCACCGTTCCCTAGCTACTCCCCCCTCTAGAACTAGGACTGCCCACCGTTGCCTAGCTACTCCCGCCTTTGTCCGGTTGCTTGGTTACTCCTGCCTTAAGAACTTCCGGGTTTTTCCGTGCCCTATATAAGCACGGTACTTCCCGCCAATAAACGAGACTTGATCAGAATCTTGTCTTGTCTCCATTCTTCATGTCTCTTGTCCCTTTATCATCCCCACTCCCCTTCTAGGGTCCTCCTTGACTGTACCCGCCGTCCGGGTCAGTTCATGCCTGTAATCTCAGCACTCGGGAGGCTGAGGCAGGAGGATCCTTGCAAGCTTGAGACCAGCCTGGACTACAAAGTGGGCTCAAGGCCAGCCTGAAATGCATAGTGAGACCTTGTCTCAAACAGACCAAAAAAAAAAAAGAAAAGAAAAAAGAAAAAAGTTGCAGAGCGGTGGATGAAAAGGAAGTACTTTTAGAACCCTTCGAAGCTGTACACTTTTTATTTTATTCTCCCATCATCTATCAGTTTTTGTTAATTCTAAGGCCATTAGTGACATTAGATATTTTATATCTATGAACTCCCTGATGTTTGACAGAAAGAAGGCCCTTTTACTACCAGTAATAGAGAAACAGAAAACAAAATTGACTTTAACCATAAAAAGCATAGGTTAGATGGCAGCTCACACAACTACAAATCCAGAGACAAGCAAGGTTGCAAGGTGAGTTAAGCGCGTACTGCTACTGTCAAGGTTGCCAATTTTTTATTTTATCTTCTGTTTGACCTGATGCTCCACTCAGTCAATCACGAAAGTGGCTTCATCTTAAACTTGGTTCCCTCTGGGTCATGGGATTGCTGCCGGGAGATATAGGGAGGTATAGGGAGGTATAGGGAGGTATAGGCACTCAAGTTTCTTCATTTGGTCTCCGAAAGAGAAGAGGCTAATTTTGCACAACACTGCAAGAGAGAAATTAAACTAGAAGTGCCAGCAAGTATTTCTTTACATCTCTGGCTGTATTGGGTTAAATGACTGTTCCTAAATCTGATTATATAAATATATACACTGTGTTTTCTGCTAGAGGACAGGTTTGGAATAAAACATATCTGGAAGAAATGGAAAAAACAGAAACATTTTTAATGTAGGGAAAAATGTAGGGAAAATGGAGAAAGAGGATTACTGTTATTAGTATTACTAGTAATGGTATTATTAGTAGTAATTAGGATAATAATAAATATCACTATTATTGGTAAATAGGATATAGTATTAGTAATAGTAATTAGGGTGACTATTCCTAGTATTTAAAGGTCTAGTATGAATAGAATTAACAGATTACTTAGAGTAGACAGAACATTCTTGATGGTCAAATATAAATAAAAAGGCAACAGAAATATATTTTATTTTTACAGACTTTTATTGTCTAATAGCCCTCTAGACTCTGGGTATATTTACACCACATTAACATGAAAACAAACAGGAATGGCCATGTGCTTGTTTTACTCAATCTACTCTATACCTTTGGCTGAACTAAACTCTGATTTTGAGTTCAAGGTAGCCTATACCCTAATTTAATCATTTCTGTTCTATTAAGTCATGGGAAATACACCTTGAGCTAATTTTCATTATTGAGGATTATATATAAGAATGCCAATGATACTGTATTCTTTAAAAAATATAACAGCCATAGTGCATCATTCCAACAACATACTTTAATAGAGAAGAAGGACTCACAATTAGCTTTATAAACTCTCATTGCTTTTGCATAAAAGTGAAACAAATGAATCAACTATCTTCAGTTATCATCAAGGGGACTCCATATATTTTCTGTCCCATTTCCTGTAAAAATGCATGAACATAATGAATAGATACAGACTAAATGTAAACTAATGCAAAAGTTCTGATGGCACAGAGCGTCATCTAGGGTGAAAATATGTTTTGAATCTAAAACAAATGTTTCCCAATTACTCCAATCACAATTATAAACTTTAAAAGCATGCAGACTCTTGATCAGCTTTCCATTTTCCAAAGTCATTCATTACAAAGATTCTAAAATTGCACAGCTTTTCATCACTTAAAACAAGAAGAAGAAAGTGAAAAATCTGGGGTTATTGCTGCCTGCTCCTGTGTGCTCTGACTTTTAGAGCTCAACCATCATTTCTTAAAACAAACAACACTTCTGTTACTCTAGTGCGGATTATGTGGAAATGAAACTGCACACACGCAGGACTTTATAGGCTATCTCTTCAGGACATAAAATGTGCGGCATGGAAGCGAAAGAGACCTCAAATTCAAGACATAAAACCTTGCGTCCGCAGTGTTAAGAACTTAGAAGGTTCTGTCTGAATAATCTGCCCTCCATGTCTGTTTTTAGCATATCTATTTTTTCTGAGTTTTCTTCCTATACCTGCTTCTGTGTATGCTGCTTCAATTATTCATGTATCAATCTTAACATAAACCAAGCTTCCTCAAAACTTATTCTCAAAAGTTTTGTGACCTCAATAACTTTAATGAAAATTGTTTTTTTAGCATGAGACTAGGGGTGCATCAAAGAGTGGCATCTCTCCTGTGAGTCATACAAATCCCTTGGCTTTTGTTTGGTTCTCCTTTTTTTCCCTCTTTATTCTCCATTTCTGCAGATAAACCCAACAAGTACTACCACACATACCCAAGGGGGTGGGTTTTTTGGTTTTTACTACAAATGTTTCCAAAAGAAACTTTTCATGTATGAACACTCAAAAGATTTATCCCTCAACAGAGCTTTCCTGAACGTAGTTTTCTTTCTCCTATCAACATATATCCTTGGTGTGATTTAATCAAAAGTTGGGGCTGGGGATTTAGCTCAGCAGCACAGCACCTGCCTGGCAAGCACGAGGTTGTGAGTTCAATTCCCAGTACTGGAAAAAAATAAAAAAAAAAAAAGTTAGCCGAGAGAACTCCTTCCCACTGTATGCCTTTCATAAACTGAATCATCTCAGTGTCACACACCATGGTTCAAAACAAAGAATGACACATTCCTGTCCTCCATGATGCAAACTTCTGACCTTCCTCCACACATTTAGATATCCCGCTGTGTTTTTTGTTTTGTTTTGTTTTGTTTGTTTTTTGGTTTTTCTCCGGTACCGGGAACCGAACTCACGACCTTGCGCTTGCCAGGCAGGCGCTTTTGCCGCTGAGCTAGATCCCAGCACCCCCTCTGTGTTATCTTGACTCAGCCTTTTTTTTTCCTATTTTAGCTCCTTTTCCTTTTGAGCATGACTTATCTGTTTAATATTCCTTTAAACAGGGCTTGTCACTGAATTTACTCTCATCTGCTCCCAGTGTCTACTCATCAGAGGAAAGGAGGCAGGAACTGAAAAGAGAGTGACCTTAACTGATGAAAAACAGTTCTATGCGGTTGATAGAAAAGGCGGAACAGAGCAATCTTCAGCTGCAAAGAATATTGAAAATACATGTCTTATTTAAGGAGTTCAATTAGAAATATTCCAATTTAAATGAGGCACCATGCTTAGTATGTAAGCACACATGTAATCATAGTCGCAGAGAGGGCTGAGGCAGGAGGATTTCTTGAGTTCAGGAGATTGGGGTCTGCCTGGGCAATGTAGTGAGTTCTACTTTCAAAATAAAAAAGACATATTCTAATTCCTAATTCTAATAAGTCCCTTATCTATGTTAATGTAAGCGAGTTTTCAATATTTAAATTTTGACTAATGTATGACTATAGTCATACATTTTCTTACAGGTAAAAGGTCTTTCTCCTTTTGCCTGTAAGTCAAAAAGTATGATCTTTCAACTACTGGGAGGACTTCTGGATTCCCCGTGTTATTCGTGGGCTAAATTACACACACACACACACACACACACACACGTGTTTATAAGATAGCTTCTCTGCTTTCTGGCATAGATAAGCAATTTGTCTATTTTTTATAGTCATATATAAACTTTGCTGCTATCTTCAGCGATTTTCTTCCTCTCAATTCTACAGATGATTTTCAAGCTTTGGAGACAGTGAAAAGTGCTATCTATCTACACGCCCTACGCACCATAGAAAGAAAATTGACTGGTATATCATTAGGTATAGTGTCTTATTTCTTTGTTGAGTGATAGGTGAACAAAACAGCCTGAGGGCTGAGCTCCTGTGGAGCTTACATCCTAATGTAAAACATAATTAAATGACTGAATGTTACCCTATGTTAGAAGGTCATTAGTGATCTAGGAGAAAAGTGCAGAAGGATGTGTGTGTGTGTAATAGTAAATACAGTGGTCAATTTGACTTCTTTGCATAGGGTGTATTCAAGGGAATATTTGACATAGTTAAAGGAATTACAAAAGAGAATTCTAATACTGTGTGCTCTAAGTTCCACATAAACATCCAGGAAGCTAATTTATCAGAAATGAGTGCGCATGAAGAGTTAGAATCAGAAGGACAGCAGAAGGATCCTATCATATGTTGCTTTTTAGGGTATTTAAAGGACTTCAATCTTTACTTTCAAAGCACTGCAGAATCTTTACAGCGTTTTGAGCAGAGGAACAAGTGAGGTAACTCACTGTCTTTGTTGAGAATGGAGCGTCAGTTGTTTGTAGGCAGGAAGTAGGGAATAAAGAGCCAAGGAGATCCTCTGGGATGTTGCTGTAAAACTCCTGTCCAGAGGGTATGGTGACTTGCATCTCCAGGGTTGGGTGAGATCCAGTGGCTTGAATCTGTATATATTTTAGGGGGCAGCCAATAGAATTTCTGAGTGATGTTCATCAGGCCATGTTGGTAGCAAATGACAAAAAACAAGTAGAAACTATCTGGAATTCTTGTGCAATTTGAAATCACCACACAGAACCCAAGAGTGAGACCTTCAACTCTTCATGAAGAATATATCAAAGATATAAAGAACTAACAAAACCAAACTGACTTTTTCTGTGGGGTTACATGGTCTTGGACTTGATGCTTTGTGTACATCTGATTCATATTTCATCTTTATTTGCAGTTTGGTTTTCTCTGCTTTTTCATGCACTTGTGGAAAATGACCATTTTAGCCTCCTGATAGTCCTTCTAATTCAAGGCCATTGGTTTGTGCATAAATGCCTATGCCATCTTCCTAAGAGAAAAATCTCACTCACTCAGTCCAGGCATATATTGGCTGCCTTGTAAGTCAAATGATCAGGTGATCTTCCGGCTTACTCTGCAGTGAAAGTGGAACATGATCATGAATGTTATATTAGTATAGTTGTACAATTAGACTTTTGTATCTGTGCAGGGCAGCTCTTAAAGAATTGGATTATCAACTGTATAAACATACAAAATGTTATACACATGGTTACTAGATAATCTTAGCTATAAACAATACTTAAAAATACAATATAAAGTCTAAAAAAGCAATTATTTTGGCTTAGTTATTTTTAGATATATGGTTAAATAATGAAAATAGTAATTTTTAATTTTGAAAAAGAGAGAAACTAGTCTCTCAAATCCTGTACTCATCAACAACCATTTTTAATACTTTATTGATACCATTTTAGACATCTCTATATGAATAAATAGAATTAGAATGTATATACCTGAATAGATGGACAGAATTAACAAGAAAAGAAAGGAATCATAATATAAAGGACATTTTAAAATAATAGTACTGACTTAATTTTATTTGAACTAATTAAAATAGAAAACAGTTGAAGTAAAATTGAAAGTATAGTTGAACTTCAGATAAATGGTTTTTTCTCTCCAAAAGACCGACATGTAAATTCTTGTAAGAATTATCTGAGCTAAGAGAAGAGGAACTGGAAGAAAAAATACCCACCCTTGTAATAGGTGTGAGATAAGCCTTGGCCTTTCGCTTATTTTCAGGGAAGCAGTTGAGACGGAGCACTCACTGGGCAGTGTGGTTTTCAGCGGCAGACCATTAAATTCCTTGACAGGCCTTGAAGGCTCTGTCTGTGCTTTTAAAGAGGTGCACATATATCTAGAAAAATTAGACTATATGCTTCAGATTAAAAGCTAAAAAAGAGAGCCCAAACTAAGTTTTCAGAAGGACAGGAGATTATAGTGCTTTACACAGTCTTAAATTTTACAAATTCTGGAAAAGCTGAGGAAAGTGACACAGCACAGCCTGACACTTCTCAATAATACAGAGACTGTATTTGTAGTTTTTTCTAATCCAAGTCAAGGCACAGAAGAAACACTGAGAAAGAAAGTAGAAAGCATTTGAAGAGGACCATTTAAGTGTCTGAACAAATACCACCTGAGAGCCAAGCATTTCGCAGAGATGGTGCCCTAGAGCACACACAGGAGCGTCCAAAACCCTGTGGTGAACTGTGACATCAAACTCACGGGCTTCAACTATGTGAGGCAGTGCATCATGCAACAGACTCACTTTGTGGAAATTAGGCCCTTCCAGCAGCAGAGTGCTTCTAATTTGGGTTCTTAGAAGTAGTTCTATTAATATGACACTATTTTATAAATAGAGTTAGTAATTTAAAACTTTTGATTAGAATTGAATTCATTTATGTTTTTATATATTGGTTTAACGTGTGCCAACGTCACCAGCCTCTCATTCTATGTTCTCATATTTAATATCTGAGCATGACCACATAAAATTATTGTTAATAGTTATGTCTGTGCCAGTCAACACTTTAGGGATAGAAAAAGAGGGGATGGTGACCTAAGCACAGTGTTTAGAGAATATTAACAGGAAAAAGACTAAAAATGCATTAATTGATTCAGGGTACTTTTATGCTTGAAACTATATATTGCAATACCATTGAAATTTAGAATATCAATTTACCTCTAATATTTTGTGATATTATTACTTCTGATTAATTCTTGATTCCTTAGGAAGCCTATAGAATGGAGTAAAAAGTCAGTTTCTTCCATTATGTAGTTGTCTCGTGATAAAACTATTATTTGTACCTAAAATTATAATATAAATTTTGCGTTCATTTCTCTGAAGTTTTTTAGAAAAAGATTCTCTCTCTACTCCAAGTTCCAAATAGATAGGGGCCAGCCCTGGGTATGCTCAATTTATTGCTTCAATCTGAAGTATGTGATTAATATTCTCTGAACATTTGTTGAATGAATTGAGTTTACATAATGCCTTTTGAGTTTTTTTACACTTTAAAAAATTTTATGTATGGATAAAAATATTTATTTTGCTTTTTACTGGAAAGTCATAAATTTCTTAGCCTTTCAACATGCCAAGAACTCCAAGTAATGTAGCCTACTTTTGCTACAAAATCTCAGAGGTAAACAATGATATTGTTGGGCTGTATGTAGGTATGCAACATAGTGACAACAGCCTTTGAGACATATAAATATAAAATAAAAATAGGATAACGACACCTCTCAGTTAATGCAAATAAATTAATTAGAAATTTTGGATTGCTAAGCAATTTAATTTAACAGACATTAAAAATAAGTAGTAAAGAACAAATTGAAAATGCTGAGAGGGGCACTAAAAATTTGCATATTAATTCTTCTATCTTTATCACTGAGAACTACACTGATTTCTTACTTACACTTATGTATTACCCAACAATAATACCTACTCCACTTTTGTTGGTCATTATGTATCAGTGAGAAGTTCAGTTTTCACTTTTTAAAATATAGACTATCTTTATAGATTTCATATCAAAATATTTTCATTGTGTCTTTACCAATTGTAACTCCTAATAATCACTACAGCGTTAGCTTTGGAATAGCTGTTCTGTACTAGTTCACCACGTATAGAAAAACAAGAGATTGTGTGTTAATATGCTTTTGGTGTCTTTTCTAGTTGACTCAATCTATCCCCCCATTTTGTTAAATTGTACTGTGTATTCCTTTGTAGGAACTGACTGCTAATGTGTGGGACTGGAAGTTACCTGTATGTCTAGTAAGTGTTTCCATCCCTGAGAAACTCAGAGCGCACGCTATAATCAAAAGAAAAAAAAAAAAAAAAAAACAGCAGTTGTGCGCACTTCCATCATGCATTTCCATCCCATCAGAATATAGACATCATAGGCTAGAGAAAGAGAAAAAAAATCTTAAACATTAAATTGATAAGAGAAAAAGGAGAAAACTAGGGCTATGCAGCAGCAAAATGAAACCGCTTTCCAAAAGGTGAGATGAAAACTGTCTTTTTGGCTTAGCCACAAAAAGTTCCTCAGTGTTTCGTCTGTATTTCAGTGTAAAAGGGTGCGGCTGGGGTGCGCTGGAAGAGTGGGAGTTACATAGGCGGAAAGAGAGAAACATTTTTCCTGAGTATTTTTTCATTCAAATATTTGGCACCTACATCAGACACTACATAGGATCCGTGGATATAATAGTGAACAACTCTACTCTTAATAAGCTTAGGCTACTTAGAAGAATGCATTACGATGCTGACAGGGAAGAACGGATAACGAAAAGTTTAAAATGTGGTAGGAGAAAACATTGCTGTTAATGGAGATTAAAGTGGTCAGGTTCCGAAGTCTATGAGAAGGGTATTATTTAGGGAGGAAGAATAGCATTTCACTACTGAAATAGTATTTCATATTTCAGTACTCCACGCCTACTGCATGAGCCTTCTGGAGGAGCAAGAACACGGCCCAAGCCGTTGTGTCACAGTTTTCCTCAAACAGACAGTTTGTGAGCTCGGACCCAGCTGTCACCCATGTTTTTTTGAGGGCACAAGAACAGAGGTGGGGAGCAGCCAGCTAAGATGGGCTTACATTCAATGCTTCCTGTTGGAAAAATAGGTATTGTACAAAGAGCTATTTCTGCCTGGAAATGTGTACTTAAAGCAGATACTATCATACTGGAATATCCGTGCATTTCTTTATCACATTATGATTTCACACTGAGGTGGTTTCACTTACATCACATGACTGAAGACACGTTAGAAATTAGCAGAAGATTCATCTATCCTTAATAGTTTACTGGCTATATCAAAATCACAGCCTTGTAAACTAAACTACTAAACTTGTCTGAAAACAGCTTCACCTATTGGTGGGCCTGTGCTAATAGCCAAACTATAAAACTATCAAGCATTATCATTCTTGTAAACATTCGTTTGAGAAAACTGCATTTGGGTCTTGCTTCCGAGGGAAGAAACGGTTCAGTTAAGAGACAAGCCCCAAGATCCAGCATCTCGCATCCCGCCCGGGTTTCGGCAACGCTGCTTTTGAACTCGCTGCAGACAAGGCGGGAAACAGATGAGGGCGGATCAGAAGGAGCCGCTACAATTACGGGTGGAGGAACCCAGACCCATGAGAGCGCCCGCCACAAGACCCCTTTCTACCCAGCACTTCGCTACAACATCCGGGATTCTGAGACCCGGGAACTAACGCGGGATTTGCCCTCCGAGAGCGGCAAACGCTAATGAGCTTGCACGCATGCGTGCGTGTGACGTCACTGCGCGCCTGTCTGAATTCTTTCTGCTTTTCCGGGTTCGGGTGAGTTTTTAATTGGGTTTGGAATGGCGGGCGCGGGTAGAAGGTGCTTGGGGGTGTGCGTAAGCAGGGGCTTGATTTGGTGTGGATCAACTTTCGGTGTAGTTGTCGCTCAGAAGCCCTGCCTAAGTCTCGTTGTCGTGCAGAGCGGTGTTCACCGTTTTCTCTGGGCCGTGGGCGCGCAGAGGTCGCAGATCCGAGTCCGCGCCCTCTCGGAGCGCAGCGCCCCGGGGCGGTGCGAGCGCGGGAACGCCCGCGCCGGGCACGGCGTGCGAGCCGGGAGCCTGAACCCGCACTGTGTAAGTTAGTGTCAGTGCAGTTACGGCTTCTTCGTTATTTAGAAGGACGAGGCGACAGGCCGACCTCTGCAGCGAGAAGCTTTCGGTGGGTGGTTTGCTTAGGCAGCACTGCCCCTGGCGGAGGGATTGACAATAAAAACCCCGGCTTTCCCACTCCCTCCTTTTCAAGTGTTTTTGCACGTTAAAGAACAGTGGTAAAGTTTGTAAGAGAAGTTTTCGCAGATCTGAAGATGAGTTTCACAGGTACTTAGAAAAGTAAATAGAAGAGGATTAAGTTTCAGGTTTTTCTTTAAAGAATGCTATGTATTGATAATTGTGATAAAGTTACAAAATAATCTACCCACCTGCCACCTCCTCCCCCAGCCTCAGCAGTGGGGACCAGCTTATTAAAAGAGGGAATAGTGAAACCAAGTCAAAGATGCTTAAAGCAACTTAGTGACTGCATTTTGGGTAAAACACGGGTCTTTCAGTATCCGACTGTCAGCTTCCCTGGTTGAATTTGCTGTGGACATCACTGAAGTAGAAATGGGATACTCCTGAAATTTAGGAAGTCAGTGAGGTGCCTTGAAGTTCAGCTGTTGAGTACATCACACAAAGTATGTCAGATCCTTACAGCCAGCTTGTGATGATAGCAAGAAATATATACAGTGGGAAAAAGAATGCTGTAGTAAACAGTGTGTTCAAGGAGGCCGAGGCACAGGGAAGTTTTTAAAGGCAGAAATGAAGAGGTCATAATATATTTTGTGACATTAATCTCTAACTATAGAAATTAATAGCAAGGATGGCACCAGCCCTCTGAGGTTGAACAGGAAGTTTCTGGACAGGTGTTCTCACAGAAATATTTTTGTGTATAAATTTGCAGCGCACTTTGTGCAAGATAATAGTTCTGGCAGTCTTCTGATTATAACTAGAGGCTGTCGTGCCCGAGAGCCCTTCCTTCGTAGTGTCTGCTGGCCGGCTTTGTTTGCTCGTTCGTTCGTTCGTTTATTCCTGGTGTCCCTCTCCTGCTTCAGTTTATGTATGATTCTTTTACTCTCATACTTAGGCTATTACAATAGCCAACTGGTGTCCTTGTTTCTAGTTTTAGTAAGATGACCTGAACATCTTAGTAGCTTCCTTTCTTAAAAGTTTGCTTTCAACGTATTTCTTCTGTAAATATTCTTATACAGGAGAATTCCCTCTATTCCCAGAGAACTGGAAAGAGTAGCTTGGAACACTTGGAGTTTCTGTTATAAGGCAGGTCTCCTTTACACCCTATATTTGAAGAACAGTCAAAAGTAGTGACTGGAAAAGAGACTGGGAACTATAATATTATACAACTGTTAAAAACTACCTACATACCAGACATTGTTTTGGATACTATGGTTACAGAAGTAGCCAAAACCTAACTGCTGTTTTCATAGGTTTTATATTTTAGGAGATCTGAAAAAATGTAATAAATAATTACAAAATAATAGTAGTGCAATTGTGGTCTTAAGAAAAAGTGAATTAAATTGGTAGAGCATATAATATAAATAAATTAATTTTCTGAGGAAATTTAGTAAAACTATGTCAGGTAACAGATATTAACACAAAATTTAATTGTGTCAATACAGGATCATTTTTGTTTTTATTTTCAACGGTCAATCTTAAACATAGCAAAAGCTTGGTAACTCTTAAATTAACTGTAAGGATTGAGCAGTTCCATAGATGTAATATTTTAGTTCATTCCGTTTCATTGCTATCTAGTATTCCATTGTGTGAATATATCACTTTGATTTTTCTGCTGTTGATAAAGCCAGTTAGTTTTGTGTTTTTGCTGTACTAAATATACCTGTCCATGTTTTGGGTAAATATATGCATTTTCTTTAAGCATACATGTATATACCGAATGGTGGAATTACTGTGTTGTAGGGTATACATCTATTCATTTTTAGTAAGGTATTGATATTTTTCCAAAGTATTTGTATCAGTTCACATTTTCATGAGTAGTGCGTGAGAATTTTGGTTATTTCACATTGCTATCAGCACTTTATATTTTCATTTATAGAATTTATTTTACTTCCTATATATGTAACTTAATACCACTTCTTGCTCAAAACACTTGGACAGCTAGGAATATAAGATGACTTTCTTAATCTGATAAAGAATATCTTCAAAAATTCTAAGGCAAATGTCATATTTAATGGTGAAATGTGTAACCTTAACCCTGATATCAGTAATATAGCCAGGATGCTTGTTTTTACCTCTCACACTCAGCATTGTATGACAGGTTGTCATCATACATTAAGGAAAGATGGAAGAATTAAAGAATATGCAGAGCAGAAGGCATTAGTGGCACTGTTATTACTCACAGATGACCTTACCGTACATGTGAACAATCTCAAGTCATCTGTGGAAAAATGTAAGATTTAATAAGCAAATGTAGTGAGAAGTGACTGTATATTACTATATAGTCAGTAAACAAATATAAATTTTTTCTTTATATACCAGCAGCAGCCAAATGGGATTTTGATTGCTGTTACATTAAATCTATAGATCATCTATGGGAAATTTGACATTTAATCGTGTTTCTGATCCGTTAGCTCTGCCTAATACGCCATTATTGTGTTATTTAATTTTTCTTAATAATGTTTAAAGTTTGCAGTTTATGGATCTTGCACATATTTTGTCAGTTTTTCATGCTTTTTGATCCAATTTAATTTTTTAGGTTCTAATGCCCGGATGTTTATTGCCAGAATATAGAACTATAGTTTATTTTTATATGTTGATGTGTCCTGCGTTCTTGTCTTTATGATTTTTTGCATAGACATTTATGTCATCTGAGAACAATACAGTCTTTCCTTCTTACCAAAAAGCCTTTTCATTATTTTTCATTGTTTATTACACTGGCTAAGATTTCTCCTGAATATCAGAGGTGAAAGTGTATATTCTTTTTCCTTCTTCCCAAACTAAGGGCAAAAGCACTTGGTATTTTATCATTACTATGAGTGTTAGCCATAGGTTTTTTTTATAATTGTCCTCTATCAGATTGAGGAAATTCTTACTTTCTTTAGAGTTTATTATGATTGTATATTGGACTTTGCTAATTGTATTATTTGTGTCTATTAATGATTATAGTTTTTCTTATTTTAGTCTATTAATATATAGTTATATTAATTGATTTTGCCATGCTAAAGCAATTTTATATTTTGGGGATAGACTGCTTTACCTTGGTGTACTGTCTTTTTGTTGTATTATTGGGTTGATTTGCTAATAGTTTGTTATATATTGTTAGATCTGTATTTATGAATGGTGTTAGTCTCACACTTACAATGACTTTGAAGAGTTTTGGTATTATGATAATACTGTTCTCATCAAATCAGTTATTGTCACTTGTCTTCTACTTTTGGAAAAGTCTGGAGAATTGTTTTTTCTTTCTTAAATTGGTGTAGAATTGACCACTAAAGCCAGTTATTTCTAGGGATATTTTATAAGGAAGCTTTAAACACTAAGTCCCCTGTCCTCAATTAATATAGGAGTACTTGGGCTATTTTATTTTGAGGAAGCTTCAGTAGTTTGTGCTTTTACAGGAAATCATCCATTTTTTTCTGTTTTCAGTATATTTCAATGTATTGATATAAAGTTATATTTCTTTAATTTTTTATATTATATTTCTTTAATCTTTTATATTTCTTTAATATTCGTGATGTTGGTAGGATCTCTAGTGGTGTCTCTTTTCTAATTTTCAGCATAGTAATTTGTGCCTACTGTCATGTTTTTTTCCTGGTCATTTCTAGCAAGAGATCTGTTTTGTTGATGTTTTGTTGATGTATCTGCTTTCTTTCTTTTTCTTTTTTTCTATTTCTTCAATTTTCTGTAACACTTTCTTCTGTGTTAATGTACTGATGATACCATTTGCTATACTATCAACTTCCAGTATTTTTTTCAACTGAAGTTCCCATTGGTTGAGTCTTGTTCATACCTGTCATTTTTCTTCATTGTATTCATGTTTTCCTCTACTTCTAGAACATAGATTTTTAAAAATTATTTTGAATTATTTCTGGTAGTGCTGTTGTCCTGTCCTTTAGTTACCAGGTTGATGGGTGGGCGGTGCTGAGGATCAACTCCAGGACCTTGCACCTGTGAGGCAAGTTATCTGCAACTGAGCTTCGTCTTTATTCCTTCTACTGATTTTATTTTTTTCTCCTTTATGTGTTTGTTCTTCTTTTCTGTTTGCCTAGCAGTCTTGCTAGATGCTAGCCATTAAGAATTTTATACAATCAAATGTTCGATTTGTCATCCTTTAAATATTTTTGGTGTTTGGAGGTGTATTTAATCTTTATACAGTCACATTTGATTATGTTCATGTAACTCCAAAGTAGCCTTTATTCTGGGGCTAATTGTTCTTTCTCACTACAGGAATATCTTTTTGAGGATTCTATTCTGTGCTCTGTATATAAGGAAATCTTTTTATTCTAGCTATTAGAACCGGAGTAATTCCTAGCCCTTTGTGAATCTCAGGATTATTTGGTGCAGCTCTTCTTAGTTGGCTCTTCTCTTTCCCAGACTACTTTTTGCCCACAAATTTAGAAATGAATACTCCACAGACCAGAGGATACCCCTTCTAAAATATTCTGAGCCCTTGTCATGCAGTCTTTCCCCTTCAGCCACCTGTCCCCACAATTCTAGACGTTGTGACAACATTAGACTCTAAACTTTTAACTCAGTGAGGCCAAGTGTCCGCATGTATTTAGTTACCATTTTCTGCTTCCTACAAACTGTCCAGGAAGTAAGCTAGGATTATCACTTTTATTTCTTTCTCAAAGAAGTCATTTTCTTTTTTTTACTATTTGAAAACTTTTGGATCATGTATTTTTTCCCTTGATTTTCTGTTTTAATCCTGGACAATAAATCGAATCTCTCCTATTTCAAAAGCAAAAGTCCTGTAGGTCCTTTAAGAATTTAAGGGGTAAAGAGTTAGATTTTGATAAATAGCTACTTTGTCTTGCATTTGAGAAACAGTAATATTTTAATGCTCATTAAACTTGTTTTGAAGGGCTCAATTAAAGAGATAATAAAAGAACTGCAGTAAAGTTCTAAGTCATACAATGAAATCTGCAGATTTTGAAGTGATCTTTCATTTGCTTCATAAATAGATGCTTGAAAATCTAATAAGGAAATTTCTTAGAATAATATTTGAAAACTAATATGAATGAGACTTCTCTCAGGTGGTATAATTGGATCTCATGATATGGCCCTGCTGTAGGGAGGTGGGTGACCTTTGGAGAATGAGGATAATGGAGATTTGATCCTAGAATGTAAGATATCTTAATGAGGTTCCATATAGAACTTGACAGATCCCCCAAACAGTTTCAAAGAGTTGGCTAAGATGTGCCATTTGAAAGGACTGATTATCACTTCATTTGTTAGATTTGTCTTCCGTCCTTCTCACAAATACTGAAGCTGAATTAGTTAAATGTCTTTAATGAGTAAATTATTACGATAAATGCCTTCCTTATCTTTAGTACTTTCTTAATTATAAAAAACTTGCTTAAATGTGGTCTCATTTGGCTAAATGTTTTCTGCAGTTTGGTTGATTCATTTTAAAATAAAATCCTTGGTTCATGTGTTTGGATTGTGTTAAATAAAAGGAATCAGTTCTTTCTGGTATTTATAGTTCCGATATTTTCAGTTTTAATTTGATGCATATTAAAAGAAACCCTAGTGTATTATTATACAGCATGAGTGTTTATAGACCTATCTTTCGGGTGCTTGTACAGAACTAATAACCTTGGCAATGAAATTTCTTTATAGCCTAATTATTTTATTTAGACAAATGTGATCTTTCCCAGCACCTATGTACTGAAATATAAATGAGCAAAGTGTGGGTTGTTAAAGACCCTGGTATCTGTATTGTTGGTAGAGAAAATAACTGAGAAAACAAAGGGTGAACACTGTAAATGACCTCTACAGTGATAACTTTATATTACTTAAAGTTTACTATGAGTAAAAATGAAATATTTTGGTGTGAGCTCTTAGGCATTTCAACGTTTAGTAGTGTCTTTACCCAATGCATTTGGTGGTTACAGTGGAAAAAAAAATAGAAGGTGGTTACTATGTGCTGTTAATGTGATATTTACAAAAGTTTATGTCATGGGTGTTCTAGACTTGTTATAATTTTGATCTTAATGTGTAGTATCATTCTGTATATTATTTCTGTAGTAACGTATTAGAGCAAGCAGAATTAAATAGTGGGCAAATAATTTGCATAGCATTTCTCCATAGAAGATATGCAAATGGCCAATAACCACATAAAAACATGCTTAGTGTGGTTAATTGTTAAAGACACACCAGTCAAAGCAACTGTGAAATACCACTTCATATCCACTAGGACGACTGTTCCAAAAGACCACAAGAGCTATATTCATGAAGAAGTGAAGAAATTGGAACTTTCATACTTTGCTCATGAAAATGTCATATGGTGTAGCCACAGTGGAAAATGGAATGGTGTTTCCTCAAAAAGCCAAACACAGAATGACCAGCAGTTTTACTGCTATGTATATACCCAGAAGATTTGAAACGGTTACTGAGACATGTACTTGCCTACCAATTTTTCTTAGGCATTACTCACAGTAGCCAGTAGTATTGGAAACAACCTATGTGTCTGTCAACAGAGAAGTGTATAAACAGGATGTGGGTACAGCCAATAGACTGTTAACCCATTAAAAAAAAAACTTTGATACATGCCACAGCATGGATGAACCTTGGAAACATTTTCTAAAATGAACAGATATAAAATGACAGCTATTTTTAAATTGCATTTAATATAAGCAGACTGATAGAGGCACACATTAGAGATAAGCAGGTCCGATAGTAAAGCAAAATTGGGGCATTCCCTCCGAATGGTTTCAGAGTTACTGACTGGGGTCTTCCAGAGGTTTTGGAAATATTTTTAAGGGATACTTTTTGACTAATGCCACCAAGCTGTACAGGAATGGAAATGGCAAGTTTTCTGTTATTTATATTTAACCTGAATAAAACACAGGCACACATGCTATGCAGTATTTGGGCAATATAAATATATAATTGGAACTGAGGATTTTGAGGCTGAGGGAGGAGGATACCCAGAGTTTGAAGCTAGCCTGAACTGCACATGGAGACCCTCTCCTGTAGTCAGCTTGTTCCAAGGCAGAGGGGCCTGACAGAGGAGAATCAGGTCATGTCATGGCACACAAGAAGCAGAGAGAAGTCAAGGGAAGAGGAAGGGAGATAGCCCCAGTTCTTACTCCCAGCAGCTCTGGCCAGGCTTCACCTCCCAATGTCACATTTAGCTATATGCTAATCAGTGGAGTAATGTGTAACACCCCCCCCCACCCATGACCTATTCACTTCCTGAAAGCTCCGTGAGAGTTTGAACATGTGAGAGTTTGGAGAAACATCTAGATATAAAGCATGGAAAGCAGCAAAATCTGGTAGAACTGTCTGCAGTGATAGAAGTGTTACATATCTGTACTGCCAGTATGATACACACTACTAATACTGAGCATTTGAATTGTGGCTAGTGTGGCCAAATTTTATTTATTTATTTTAAGCAGAAAAATAACAAAATAACAACAGTGAAGACAAAAATAAAACAATAAATACAAAAACAAAAAATACAGGATTTCAAAACAAGATGATAGGAATTAACAATGTTTGTTATATTACATATTGTTATCTTCAGCGAAGTTGCTCAGATTACCAGATGTAAGAATGCAAGATTGATTAAATAATTAAAGACAATAGCAAGTAATAAAAAAACATTAGAAATGATACAGAGCTTCATTAAACAAGATGATAGGAATTCACCAGTGGTTGTTATATTGCATATTATTGGCTTCAGATTAGTTGTTTCAATCACCAGATATAGCATGCATGCAAAATTGGTCAAGAGAAAAAAAATTTAAGCATTAACTGTTCCTTTCAATAAACCAGTAGACATCAGCAGCACACTTATCTCAGCTATCTATGTACATATATATTTTTTCTTTTTTTAACTTTAAAGAGAAAATATAAAAAAAAAACAAAGGTATAAACAAAACAACATAAAAATGAAAATGATACAGAATTTCAAAATAAGGTGATAGTAAATTAACAATGGTGGTTATATTACGTAATGTTATTTTTAATTTATTTTTATTTTTATTTTTTTCCCGGTACCGGGAATCGAACTCACAACCTCACGCTTGCCAGACAGGTACTGTGCTGCTGAGCTAAATAATGTTATTTTTAAAGTAGTTAATCAGATAACCAGATATAAGCATGCAAGATTGATCAAGTAATTACACATTAACTATTCCTTTCAGTAAGCCAATAGAAATTAGTAGTATTGCCTTCCCAGTATAAGAACCTGAAAGAGCAAATAAAATCTGAAAAGTATAATAAGTATTGTGAAAGGGAAAGAAACTGCTCAAATAGGAAAGAACAAATGGGATGAGGTAAAATAGAAGAAAGGGGAAAAAATAAGTTTTTAAATCTTATACAATTTAAATTTAAGTAGTTACATGTTTCTAGTTGATGCTATGTTGTACAGCATATCTCCAGAAATTAACCATTACTTGATGTATAATCATATATTTTTGCAATTATAATAGTTATTTAAATTTGAGTTCTTTAAGAGTTATACAGTATCTTTGATGTTAATTGGAAATCTTCTAAGTATTTACCAGACCAGATCTGACAAATAAGTCTATCAACTCATGTAGTTATTAGATACATTGTTGAATCAGCAGTAAGTCTCCAGATAACTTGTGTAGCCTTAGACCTTTCCATAAAACAGTGTTGCCAAGAGTATTAGAAATAGGTTTCAGGGATGGGGATATAGCTCCATAGTAGACCTTCTACAAGGCCCTGGATTCAATCCCTTATGATTGAGGTTGTTACTAACAAGTAAAGTAAGTATGGGGAGAAAACTCTGCTTTCTGCAAAACCACACAGTGAAATGAGATTAT
The DNA here is from genome assembly GCF_000276665.1 of Chinchilla lanigera. Taxonomy (NCBI): domain Eukaryota; kingdom Metazoa; phylum Chordata; class Mammalia; order Rodentia; family Chinchillidae; genus Chinchilla; species Chinchilla lanigera. The sequence goes on along the minus strand of NW_004955479.1, from coordinate 6,221,193 downwards.
CTGTGCTTTGTCGCTTGTTTCACTTACATTCATTTAGACTCAGTAAACATTTATTAACGAGTGACATTTTAATGGGTGTTGTGCCAGACTCTGGAGAAACCAAAATTAATAAGATGCAGTACTTGGCCTATGAAACCCACTATCCCTGGAAATGACCTAATGGTGGTATCTATAATAGAGCTATAGTAGCAGTTTCAGTAAACTATAAATCTGCTTGGAAAATGTGAGCAAAGCATCAAATAGCAGATGGCATGCTTTTTAGTGCAACACTTTATTTACTAGTCTTTAAACTTTTTATTGTGGAAAATTTTCAAATTCACAGAATACTGAAAATTATTTAATGAATGTCTGTATATCCAACATCTAACTTCAGTAGTTACTGAGTTTATTTCATTTGTTTCATTGTCAATTCATTTTATTGCCACAGATTATTTTGAGTCAAATGTCAAGAATTATAAAATTTAAACCATAAAATCTCAGTACATAAAATAAAAAGACTACAAAAATAAGTGTGTGTATATATATATACACACACACACATACACGCACACACACAAACCAGTACCATTGTAATGCCTAAATATTAGCATCAGTTTCTAAATGTGAAATATCTTTGCATTCATATATGTATGCATGTATTTCTTGTCTTATGTCTGAATATAGCACAAGCACAATTACATCATTACACTTAAAATAACAATAGTTGTTTTGTATAAGCAAATATTAGGTCAGTTTTCCTTCTTTCCTGATCATTCTGTGAATTGTTTTTTTATTGGTGTAGGGAAATCACTGAAGATTTTGTAGAAATTGAAGAACTGTCCTGAATGACCAAAACTAAAACATTGGTACAACTGGCCTGAAATTGATTATGTATGTGATATTAGTTAAGTATGCAGACATGTATGTGTAGTGGATGGGGGCTTAGTTTTCAGGTTTTGAGACACACAAATTCTCCAAGAACGTCTCTTCTCTAAATTTAGAGTTTGGATTTTTTAGAAAGCTGAAAATTAATTTGTCCTACTTTTTTACATTACGTAAATATTTGGATAAAAACAGCAGTTCTCGGGCATTATGTGTTTTCTATAAATTTTGTTAGTCTAATATACTGTGTGGTTCCTTGAAATTATGAAATGTATTGCTTACAGAATTAAACTCTGCAACTTTTGGAAGTAAATGCCCTATCAGCAGTAAGGATTTTTGGGTTTGGTTTTGAAAAATCATTTAAATTCCATATTATCCTAATAATCCTAAATTATTTAGGGAAATATTGTGTCAAATTGATGACACAGGAAAAAACGGTAGGTGATACTGGAACAATTGCCCCAAAACACAGTTATCCTTAATCATAGTCATTTTTGTTGTTGTCATTGCTGCCAGTATAAAAAAATAAGCACATAAATATATGTATTGTACAGAAATTGGTGGCACTATTTGGAGCCTTCTGGTTTTCTCAGATCATAATATATATAATTCCTAAATTCTCTTGAGGCAAAATGAAACATTATCCTCCAGGCACTTTAAAATTGTTTTTCTTCATACCTTAGATGATAAGATTACAGAAGTCAGGATAATGTCTGGTAATTGAACTGTTGTAGTATTTGTCCAGATGAATTACATAAATAAAAGTTAACAATGCTAAGATTGAGTAGTGTGTCCCTGACTATTAACTAATATACACAGGTGTATGGCTGTACTGGTTGTGAAAATATTAAAATGTTTAGCAAATGGTAAGTAGATATCCTTTAGAGTTCTGAAAGAGCACCTTACCATTTTAGTCTAGGAGCTCCAATACGATTGTCCTGCTCCATTCCCTGAATATCCCCTTGGGGTAGGAGAGACTGTGCCTTTGAAGGTGGTACTTGCATTCTTGTTGGTGTCCATCCTCTGAGGCCATGTGATCCTTTGTGAGCTGTGTAGAGACTGGATCATCTGCAGTATACCTTACTAGCCTTGTGTGTTGGTTTGGGTTTTTTTGCGAGGTGAACAATATAATACAGGACACATATTTTGTAAGATTATTTTTAATAGTCACCCAGATAATCATATACAGGAGAGTGCAGGAAATCTGTCCACACACTATAGACCAAGAATCCAGCTGAGGGCCTGGACCCTGTGGTAATGTCCTGCATGAGTCCAGCTGAAGACCTAGAGCCGTAACAGTGTCTCCCATAAATACAGAATTAATAAATAATAAATACAACTGGAGGACCATGCAGGACTGTTTCACGGATCTGCACTGGAAAGGCCCAAAGGTCAGTGATGGAATCTAGAAAGTCTGTGCCAGTGGGATCAAGGATCTGTGCTAGCAGGCTGAGGGATCTACACTGGAGCCAGGAAGCAATGCTCAAAGTAAGAACCAGAGCTCCCGTGAAAGGTACCGCAACCATCCTCAACAGCAGTGAGGTCCTGAGCTCCTCTGATGATGAGGAAGGCCGAGTTACATCAAGAAGGCCAATGACAGGCTTCTTCAGGAGACTGAGTTGTGTACCATGTTCCCCTCCAGAGCCAGGAAGTGATGCTCACAGTGAAGATCAGAGCTCCCCCAAAGTGAACTCAAGCCATTCTCAGCAACAATAAGGTCCCGAGCTGTTTGGAGCATAAAAACAGCCAAGTTCATCAGGAAAGCAGGCATGACAAGCTCCTCCCAGAAAACCAACAGCTCCTAGCAGCTTCTGTCCACTCCTAAAAGGCTCCCAACAGCTTGTACCAGCTCCCAACAGCCTAACTTTTCCAGTTCTGCCTCTTACGCTGCGGGCAGCAATCCTCAGGTGGGCCTCCCACACCCAGCACCACACTGACTCAGTTCAGCTGGGGGTTACAAGTTGTGCACCAGTTGTTGATCCACTACACCCTATATTTTAAATATTATTCCTGAGTACATCTAAGTTTTCTAGAAAAGAATGTAAGAGAATTAGAGTCTTCATTCGTTCATTCATACATTTATTCCATAATATATTTAATGACTGTTTGGAGCCAGACCTTGTTCCTTAGCACTGGTAATCCAGACAGTTGTATTTGTAATACTTACTTTCTAATGAAAGACAGACAATAACAGATAAGTGATACATTCTCATTTAAGTGGTAGGGCCAGGGATATAGCTCAGTGTCTTAAGCACCTGCCTGGCAAGCGTAAAGTCCTGAATTCGATTTCCGGTACCAAAAAAAAACAAAGACAATTTCAAGTGATGCACAGGGCTTTGTAGAAAACAAAGCAGTGGAGAAAAGAAAGTACAGTGTGTGAAAAGGGAGGAAAGGTATGTTTGGATCTGGTCATGAAGTGAGGACTGAAATGACATTTGGTCAGAGGCTTGAAAGAAGTAATGAAGAGATCCTTCAGCTATTTGAAGAAACAGTGCTGTAAGCAGGAATTAGCGAGTACAAAGTTTGTAAAGTGTGAGTGCATGTTTCACGTATGTAAGGTCGGTGTCTAAATCCCAGAGTATCTAAATCTCTGAGGCCAAGCCCTTAGTATGATTCAGCTTTCTATAATACCTTTCTGGATTATTGTTAGTTTTAGACATACCTATTTTGGCACACAGTAGGAGCTTTGTACCTCATGACCATTCTTGTTACTTGTAAATAGATACGGACCAAATGAGAATAGGGCGGAGGCGGAGCATCTGGATGTCTAAGCCCAGGAGTTTGGCTGCTCGGCTTACTTTTCCTCCAGTTATTGTGCCTTGAGTACACTTGATTGTCTCCAGATTGAAATCTAATCTAATATAAAGTATTACAGTAGCTGGTAACTCTGTATAGTTCTGATATACTGTAGTTGCAGAAGTGATGATTTAGAAATCAGTAGACTTGAGAAATGGCACTATTTTTGCAACATCCGTCTTGGGAGTCTAGATTATTCATTCATTTCAAGAAAATCATTAGAATATCTATTTTTCCTCTCTCAAATATTTATTATAACCAGTACCTAACAATTAACTGTTTTTTAGGATATAAGAAATCTTATGGTTTTCTTTTTTTTTTTTTGCAGCACCAGGGATTGAACTCACGACCTTGTGCTTGCCAGGCAGGTGCTTATGCCACTGAGCTATATCCCCAGCAAAGCAACAGTTTGGTTTTTTTTGTTGTCCGTCGCTCGAATCCCGTCCACCGTCCACCCACCCCACCCCACCCCACCCCCATGCTGGGAATGGAACTCACAACCTCGTGTTGGCCAGGTGCTGCTAAGCTAAATCCCCAGCCACAAGAAATCTTATTACTAAAAATGATACTGTATTTCTTTGGAATTTTATAGATTGGGAAAAGCTTCCATATGTTTCTCATTTAAGCCTTTATTAACCCCCTTGATTTTTTATTATGATTGTTATTATTGAGATAACCACTCTAAGGCTAAGGTCTGTTAAAGAACTTACAGTAAGTGGAGAAACTATCTGCACAACTGTTTTTCTTTTCTGTCTCAAGGAGAAAATTATTTTGAACTTGAGTAAGATCTTGCAAATATCATAGAAGATTTTGTTGTTTAACCAATCAAGCAGTGTGAAAGGTCGCCTCATCCCCCTGAACCTATTGCCATCTCCCAGCCCATTCCATAAGTAAAGTCACTGTTCTGCTTTTGTTTTGCATCCTTTCAGCTTACATGTGTTTGCATGCACACATGTGCATCTGTGTGTTTGTGTATATATAAACCTGCATATGCATATTTTTACCAGATGATGTTGCATTACTCGTGATTTAAAAATTGGTTTATTTTCTCTTATTTAATTCTAGATATCTTAGTGAACATTTCAAAAATAAATGCACAGTATTAAATATTAAAAATCTATTTGCTTATATTTTTATTTTTACATTTCTTTAGGATTCTTATATTTGTTAAATATTTATTTGGGAAACAACATAAGAGGGTTATAATGAATTTGTAAAACATGTACAGTACATCTATAAAACATGTACAGTATATTAGGTATATATGTTACTGAACTGAATGTGAAAAATGTTTTCTGCTATTGAAAGACTTAGTAGGTGGTTATACACATGGAAGTATACCAACTAATTAGTTATCAAATAATAGGATGTTAATGGGCATAAATCAAGTTTTTATCCCTTTTAAAAGATAATGAGAAGACTGAGTTTACAATTGAAAGCCTTTCCGAGCTTAAAATTCATGAATACTGATCATTTGAGGATTTTGTATATTTACTTTAGAGATTATAGTATCATCATTAAAGATTGTTGCAAAGCAAACATAAGTTTCTGTGTAAAGGAATGAATTTTTCTAATTTGATTCTTATGCCTTTCTCCTTTATCATTGCTTGTTTCCATAAGACTGCAAGAATATAACTCAAATCCTAAAACACTATGTGTAATACCAACAAGGTTTTGATTCTTGTTTTGCTAGACTCTGAAACATTTTATAAACATACCCAGGCTGCAGTTGAACTTCCCTCATGTAAGGCATTTGCTTCAGTTTTTGGTTTTTAATATAAGGTCTTTTCCAAACTATTGTATAAGTTTTTTTTTTTTTTTTAAATCACAGAATTGCTGGGTGAGGTGGCAAATACCTAATAGGCTGAGGCAGGAGGATCACCATGTTTTTGGGATCAACCTGGGTTCCATAGTGATTTCAAGGCCAGGCTGAACTATATAGCAACACCTTGTTCCTGCCCCTCAAAAAAAACATTAGTGCTGAAGAGAAGCAGAGACAGATAGGGCCTGTCTTGACAGCCAGGAGATGTGCATTGTTGTCTTCTATAACTGACTAGTGACGTGTAACCTTAGTGCATTCATTTATTCTTTCTGGCTCTTATTTTCTTATCTGAAAATTGAATTTATTTGATTTATGAAGCTATGCCACATAAACATGTGTATGTATTTGTATTTATGGTAGTATTTGTATGTTCGATTATTTGTTCAAATAGTTGAATGTTTTTTGTTTTCTATGATAATTATTGCACATAAGCAGTGTATCAAATAGTCAAGGATCTTGACTTCGTGGAGTATAGTGTCCCAGTGGAGAAGAGTGGAATTAAACAACTATCTCAATGATTTTATCCGGGTTGAACACATAACTAAGAATTTTGAGTAGCAGATTGAGAAAAGTAGTGGTGATGTGAACACAAGAATATTGTAGAGTGGGCAGTAAGAGAATTTTGTATGCAAATACCTTTAATGAGCATCCTGGACTGTTTAAAGAAATACGAGAAGCAAAATACCGGAGTGAGCACGTGGCTGCTGAGGAGGTGGAGGTGGAGGTAGGATCAGGTTGTCTTTATATTATTTATATTTATGAACTTTGATTTTTAATGCTGACATTACATACATCATTTCCAATTATGTACTTGGTGTTACACAATGCAATAAATGGCAATATTCATGAAATACTTCTTTAAACATTAGAGAAACATTTTCTATGAATCACTGTCAGTGCCTCTCAGTTCCTGGACTTTCCTTGAAACTTTCCCCTCTTTAACAGTTTTTGAGGGAGTGGAGGGCACGGAGAGGAAGTGTAAGTAAAGAGAATTGAAGTGTGTTATGTGCATGTACCAGCTCCTCACATGAATGTAATCACTGTTACTGCAAACATGTCCTAATTAATACAGCAGTTTTAAGCTATAACCAATAAGGTTTGCAGTGTCAGTGTAGAAAACCTGGTGCTTGTTAAAGTCAGGTAACATCACTGGCCATTAGGGATGCAAATTAAAATGATGCTAAGATTCCATCTTACTCTAGAAAGAATGACAAATAACAAATATTGGCACGGCTGTGGTGAAAAGAAACCTTTCCACATTGTTGGTGGGAATGCAAGCTATATAACCATTATGGACATCAGTATGGAGATTTCTCAAACAAAATTAGAAATTCAATATGATCCATCTCTCTCTCTTCCAGATATCTTCCAGAGTGTTTAAAACATCATACTACAGCAACACATGTGTGTCATTGTTCATAGCAGTACAATTTATAGTGTTAAAATCCTAGAAACAGCCTGTATACCCATCACCAAGTCATTGGATAAAGAAAATGTGGTATCTTTGCACACTGGAATACTATTCAGCTATAAAGAAGGACAAATTTGAGACATTTGTAGGAAAATGGATGCACTCGATAATGTTGAGTGAAATAAATCAAACACCCAAACTTGGATACCATATTGTGCCTGTCATCTGAATAAGGCAAGGTACAGCCTTAGAGAGAAGTTGGGGAAGGATAGAACGAGACAAGAGGTGGATCTCATGCAGGTGGGAGGGGGTCCAGGATAGCAAGGGCGAGGGCTGAGCACGAGGGGATGGGGAAATAGGTAGAGTGAAGATATGCAATGTACAGGGTCCTGATAACCTCAGTGAGTGCGGACATTTTGTGCCATAAACATGGACTAAGCTTTATAGTATCAACAGGAATGAAAAGGGGAAGAAGGAAACTAGAGAAAGAGGGAGGGAGAAGGAGGGGAGGGGATTAAAAGCAAGAAGCAAGCTGTAGTGTACACATACCAACTCCCCAGGACGATTGTGACCTGCATGTAATGCAAGCATGTATTAAGACAATTTTGGGGCTGGGGATTTAGCTCAGCGGCAAAGCGCCTGCCTGCCAAGCGCAAGGTCGTGAGTTCGGTTCCCGGTACCGGAGAAAAACCAAAAAAAAAAAAAAAAAAAATTTTTAAGGAAATCATGTGAGTGTTTTTCTTTTCGGATTATCAGTTGTTTTATATAATCTTTGCTCTTTTCCTGCTAGTGAAGTCTAACAAGTAGAGAATTTTTAATGTATTACCTGTTTAAAAAAAGATTAATAGTCTAGTCTTGCAGTTTCCATTTTGTTATTCATCTATTGATTTACTTATTTCATCAGTGAATGTATCAGGTAGTAACATTTAAAACTGTATTATGCAAATAAATTGGTAGATTTTTTTAAAGACTTTAATGAGAAGTTTTAAGTTCATAACAAAACTGAAAGATTTTCTGTCTCCTCTCCCTGCACATTGGCAACCCTCCATGAGAGCTTCCCCTCTGGAGTAATAAATTCACTGCAGTTGATGAGCCTTCATTTACACGTCCCTATTGTTTGGGCCATAGTCTGCATTCAGGTTGCCTCTTGGTGTGTGTTCCATGGGTTTGGATAAATGTATGGCGTGTAACAGTATTTTACCTGCTCTCACAGTCCTCTGTGTTCTGCCTATTCATCCTTCCCTTCCCTTACTCCCTGTAACCACTGATCTTTTATTGTTTCCAGAGTTTCAAGCCTCTTCCAGAATATCTAATGGATAGAATCAATTTGTAACTTCTGTTTTGTTTTTGTGTTGTAAATTAACTAATTGTTGAAAACCATTTATATTAGGAACACCTGTACTGATTTCCTCCTCCTCTTCTGCCCCTCCCTTCCCCCCTCCTCCCTGAAACTGGCTTGTAGTAAATATAAATAAGCCTCTTGACCCAACAGACAACTGTTCATTGACAAGGGCTCAATCTTTGTAGGCACCATGTTGGGGCACACCAGACACAAAAGCAGAATTTCTTACTTAGAATTCAGGTGAATGTATTTTTATTTTATTGTACTTACGCATTGATAAGCTTATCACTTTTACTCACAGGCTGGTCTCCTGATAATTGTTTTTCAGCAGATTGCTATGAACACCTACTCTGATCTATCAGAATATACTCTTAGTGCCAAACTGTAATTCCTGAATTTGTTTGAATGGCTTCGATATTTTCTTGTCAGAAACTTAGAACTGAGAACAGAGATGGTGAATCTATGGCAGGGGTGTTACTGTGTTTTTCTTTTAAGACAAAAGGGGATGGTAATGTATGGCTTGTTTTTTCTAAGCTAAAACCTCCGTGTTCAGATTTAATGGCAGTGTTGGCACTTTACGATAAATAAGTGGTTTGGGTTGAAGTTTGGGCACTGGGTCTAAAAGTTTCACCATCACTGACTTAGAAGACCATGTATTAAATCTCATTTTCAATTTAATCTATTATTTCTACAAACTAATATTAAATATTTATTCTGTGCATATTCGGATAAATTTTTAAAAATCACAATTATGTGTAAAATAATGGGAACTGGATCCTAAGACCCTTTATTCTTTCCCTCTTTCTTTTAGCTCTTCACTTCAGGTTTTGCCGGTCAGTTCATTTAGCATGTTCTCTGACCACTACGAATAGAAGAAAGTCTCTCTCTGTTACTCGTGGGGTATACACACATATAAGACATTACAGTATTTGTAGTTCCGAGGTGCTTACAGGGATGTAAAGGTACCCCAGGTGTTAAGAAAGGTTTGTAAATAACATAGAGTTAAATATTAAATGCTGTGTAGGAGAGTTCAGAGGAAGGAAGATTTTTTTTTCTTGAAAGAGAGAGAATTCAAGATAGACCTTATCCAGAAGAACGATTTATAGCCTAGACTTTGAATTATAGAGAAGTTTAGATAAGGTGAAAGTGAGGAAAACATTTTTATTAGTGGTGGCTCAGAATAATCAAATAATTTATGGGCAGAAGCAGTGTATGCCTAAGATTCTTATTTGTCTAATAGTGAATGAAAGTATCTGGAAATAAAACAGGCAAGATCAGTTAGATGAGATTACTGAAGACCTTTGATGCTATTTTTCTATGTATATGTTAAAATACAATCCCTTTATAAGTATAATAAACTTTTTTCTCATAAAATTGTGTTTATTTCTATATTGTCAGACTTATGCTAAGGAAAGAATTGAAATCTTTTTACTGAATTGTAGCTTTTAAGAATAAAATTTTTATTTTTTCAACA
>NW_004955479.1:6182801-6211387 GCF_000276665.1 Chinchilla lanigera | reverse complement strand
AATTTTTATTTAATATAAATTTTATCAACATAAACTTTCATGAATTCTTATGAATGCAAATGTCCAGCTTTTAGGAATTCTGTCTTTAATTTTTTTCTCCATTCGAAAAAAAAATTTAAAATATTTCAGATGTTACAGAAAAACTGAAACAACAACAAAAAATTCTTCTGTAGCCTGTATTTTGCTTTTGGTGTATTTGTTTTCATATGTATATGTTTGAAAACATTTTTAGGTAGAATAGAGAATAACATGAAGTAGGTAGAGTTTATGTGCTTCTTAAAAATAATTTGGAACTGATAAACTCTGATTAAACAACTTTAAATCTTTGACTGAAATCTTAGTTTTCATTTAAATGAGAAGGTATTTTGGTCTGAGGTCAGTTGAAGCCAGAGTGTAGTTTTCTTTTTGTAAAAATGATTTATTCAAAAAGGATCTTTATTCTATTCCCTTTTAAACTACCTAAAGTATGGTAGAGAGATAAAAGCTTCAGTAAGAGAATTTTTCTCTGATGTTACTGTAGTTGGGTTTATTTGACATTGTTAGCACACATAGTTATATTTTTAGTCTCCCATGAAGAAAAAACTGTAAGATTTGCAGAACCAAAATACTTGAAGGCTAGCAACAGTAGAAAGTGAAAGTTAAGACTTTTCCTTTTGGGGCTGGGGATTTAGTTCAGCGGCAAAAGCGCTTGCCTGGCATGTGCAAGGTCGTGAGTTCGGTTCCTGTACCGGAGAAAAACCAAAAAAAAAAAAAAAAAAAGACTTTTCCTTTGTTCCACAAACTCTTTATGGAGGGCCTGTAGCGTGCCAAATTCTGTTAGTACAAAGACGTCTCCCCTGTCTTCAAGCTGCTCACAACCTACCTAGTTAATGTGGAGAGGTCATTCTAGGGATTGACACCAGGCTCTTTACCTGAAGATGTTGTTGTTAAATTAGAAGACTAAGATAATTAATGTTGTATAATGGAAAAAGGCAAATCTCTGATTGTATTTCAGTATTTGCAAAATCAGAAAAAGCAGAACTGAATAGTGAGAGGTGAACAAAAAATGTAGCCTGGCTTCCTGTTATTTTACAGACATAAATTGTCATAAGTCTGTATTGATAATGATGAGTAAATGGAAAATTCTTTTTTATGTTTGCTGTCCTGGATTTCTGTCTTAGATTTATGTTATGTGTAGCTTTTACATTAATGATCTACCTTTCTCAGTGCAGTCTATCAGCTCTAAGATTTAGTTTCATTTAAATTCCATTGTTTTGGGGTGGAGGTAGATACTAGGAGTTGAACCCAGGGCCTTTGCACTGAGCTACATCCTCCCCCCACCTTAAAATTTTATTTAGGGACAGGGTCTCACTAAATCACTAACCTGCCCAGGCGGGATTTGAACTTGTACTCCTCCTGCCTAAGCCTCCTACAGAGCTGGGGTTACAGGCTGTGCCACCATGCCCATTTTAAATTCCATTCTTAGTACTGTTAGTAATACACATCATGTGTGTTTCTCCTTGGTGTGTTTACAGCAAACCCCCAAAATTCATGGGGGTTGTGTTTGTAGAGCACCCATGAATTGTGAAAAACTGTAAATTTCAGATATGGTCAGAAAAATGCCTATTTTTGTAGTGTAAACCCTAAATCTGCCACATCTCCCACAGTTCTGTAGTTTACAGTAATAAAATAACTATATTTAGAGCCATAGGAGGTGCGGGATGTTTTGGCAGCATCTTAGGGGTCTAAGAACAAATCTGAGGACACTCAAGACAGCTGCATGTGGTGGTACAGCAGCCTGTTGTGATGTGGGAGTGCTGTGCATCTGCCACAGATGGGTTACAGAGCAGCAGCCAGTCAGCAGCAAGGAGAGCTGAACACTGCTCTCGGATTAGCTACTTGCAAACCTCCCACCAATAAAAATGTGGCATATATTTGCGGGTTTTGCAAAATGGCGGATTTCTGTGAAGAATTATTAGGTTCTAAGGAAAAGTTGGAGAACGACAGAGGCCACAAGCTCTGAACTGCGAACTGCAATTTCATGGGGGTATAGTGTATTCTTACAGCATATTTACATAAAGTGGGATAAACATTGAATTTTGATGTCTTACTAAAAATCTTTTAAGTGATTTGCTTAGTATTTTTCTGGGCCATGAAGTGGGGCATTGCACTGTCTGCAGCTACACTGTGGTTGTAGATGATAATGACTCAGAGGAGGTAGTCTGAATCATATATTCTGTAACATTAAGCTACTTTAGATAAACCAGTTTTCCATTTTATAGAAGTGATTTCTGTTTTTAAGCAATATAATAGTAATGTAAGGATATATGACATTCAGAATTATAGGTATTTGGTGATTGAGTTTTTTTCTATGCAGGACACTGTTGCAGTGGCTGGATTTATTTTGTCAGCATCTCGAAGATGGTAAACATTAAAACCATTTGAAGACTTCGATTTTTTGTGTAAGTGCAACTTTAATTCTCTCATCATACTGTTTTATTCAGTGAATTAAAGATGGGAGAGAAGTAGTATTTCTATAAATCTACACATAATCTACTAAGTCTGACCGAATTATTTTACTCAGTTCAAACTTTCCCACTGAAGGTTCAATAGTAGAATCTGCTGGAAAAAATGGACAATAGGTAGATTAACAGGAGAAAACCCAAATTCATTAATGTGCAATATGCACAAGAGCCCTACGTAGTAAAACATTCAAAGAAGGGCCAGATAGTTGAGACTCAATACCCTCTTCAGAAGAAATAAGGGAGACAGCAGTTTTAGAGGCAAGAATGAGTTAGAACAGACAGTATCCCGATACAAAGTCTTTTGGGTGCTGGCTGTGTTGTCCAGTTATTAGTCTCTTTCTCTATGATAAGAGTTTAATCATCCTTGGTAAATGGAATTTCTGTGAGAATATCTGAAGCTAGTCATGTTCCTCTTTAGGAGAGATGGTCTTTAGTTAGGTAAGGGAACCTCAGAGAAAGCCATTTTTGTTCCCTAGGTGCCCTCAGTTTGAAGTCCAAAGTAGTGTATTGTGGGCATCATTTTCTGAGCCCTAGCAGTTGAATAAATTCACATTTGAAAAAAAATGATTTTTTTATTTAGAATAACTCCAGATACAAAAGAAAGGTTCTCTATAGATACAATCATAAATCTCTTAATGGTGGTAGTCATGAATTTGTTAGTGTTCTAAGCAATGTGTAATTGTAGAGTGTAGTTACTTGAACTGGGATAGCTATTATGTCACTAGGTAAAATAATGTTATGGGCCTGCCATCATATATGCAGTGAGAATGTTATTAGCATATAACTATTAATGAAACTTGCAGATGTGGACATTGACTCGCTCATCCAATTCTTTGTAATAATATCATCAGGCACTTTTGAGAGTTTACTTGATATCATTGTAAATTAATAATGGTACCTTTATAAGTAAAATGCATTTTCTGCTATTTTATTCTTTGTAAAAATGATTATTCTCTTTTTCCTGTTCAACTCTTTTCTGCTATACACACTTGAAAACCACCTCTTTGGTCAGACCTATTACATAGAGTTGGGCCAGGCGATGACCCTGCAGGCGCACATCTGTCTGATTTTTTTTCTAGTATGCACCAAGATAAGAGTACCCCTGTTCGATGTCAATTTTAATACGGTAGGTTGAATATGGGTGGGATTTACAGTGGTCATTACTACATTTTCTTTCCTTTTTCTTTTTGAAAAAGTCCAGGGTCCTATGCAGGAAAATTTTTGAATATCAGCTCAGATTTTCTACTTACTTTGGACGGATAAATCTCTTTTACATTTTGTCCCGAGAACTGGGTATTGATGTATTTAAAATTCATTGTCTATTTTTTAAAGTACAGTTTCATTTTGAACTTACATCTTTTAACTTTTTAATTGTAGTCCAGACAACTTTGCGTGTCACTCCTAGCGTGTAATCTGTAACATGTAATGCCTTTGTAGTAATTTTGATTATAGAGTTAAGTGTATGATTTTACCACTGTAATCACACTTGATGTAATTTTCATATAAATAAACTTTCTCTTTTTTTTCAGATTTATATTATCTCTGTAAGAGATTTTGCCAAAGGATCAATGTCTTCGGTAAGACAATATTTATTTTAAAATACTTACTCCCATACATACACATACATGTACACATAGATATGCACACATTTATACCCACTTTGTACTTTGATTTTGGGTTAGTTTATTTTTTTTTGTTTGTTTTGTTTTTTTTTGTTTTTGTTTTTTCTCCGGTACCAGGAACCGAACTCACGACCTTGAGCTTGCCAGGCAGGCACTTTGCCGCTGAGCTAAATCCCCAGCCCCTGGGTTAGTTTATTTTATAGTCTGACTTTAAAGTACTATAGTACCAATAGCACCAAATAGAAAGTGTAATATTTTTTTATGTCTGATAGTATTATATTTGAGTTATATATTTACCTATTACTGTAATTAAGATCTGAGTATTCTGTTGTCTGAAGTATCTGCAATTTTGCATAAGCTGTATGTATGAAGAAAAGTAAAATTAAAAATGTTTGTACTGTATGAAGACATTGAGATTTTTAATTTTAAATTCTTTGAAAATTAATTTCTTTTGATTTTCATCAGTGTGTATTTAAACAGATTGCTGAAATGTAATATGGCAAAATTTTTGAAGAAATTTTTTAGCCAGGTGTAATGGTGTACACCTGTAATACCAGCAATCAGGAGACTGAGGCAGGAGAATCACTGAACTGATGCCAACCTGCGGTACATAGTGAGTTCCATCCAGGTCAGCATGAGTTGCATAGCAAGATCCTGTCTCAAAAAAAATATTTTTACAGCATACTGGTTATAGGTACATTTTGCTTTTTTAAAAAGTAGTTTTGCACATTCATAAAATTTTTTTTTGGTTTTTCTCCGGTACCGGGAACCGAACTCACGACCTTGCGCTTGCCAGGCAGGCGCTTTGCCGCTGAGCTAAATCCCCAGCCCACATTCATAAAATTTTGTTATGGCAGGAGAGAGGTTCCTATTTTTACAGGCAGGCTACTTGTAGATGAATTAAACTATAAAGAAGATGATATATTTATAAAGTTTAATACAGTGTTCTATTTACATTTTTCAACCTGTAGATTTTAAATTTTGAGTTGTAGTGTAATTAAAATTTGATGTTTGGGGAAACTGACTAATAAAGTGTTGATATACTTTTAAAAACCTGATTATCCCTTGAAATTAGTATTCCCCAAAATTGTTGTAGATTGATCAACTTCAAATACTTGATGTATCTGTACAAATAAGGCAGAAGTAAAGAAGCCTCAGAACTGGAAAAAAAATAGTTGTTATGGCTTGTATTTAGGGATCTCCCCAAAGCCTTATGCGGTCATCAGTGGGGATTTCTCAGAGGAGGTTGGGTCTGGAGCATGTGAAGCTGGAATTGATTTGGTGCAGTGCTAGGATGAAGGGCACTAGGATTAAGGGTATGCATGCTACCTGCCGCTAAGCTATAAAGGATAGAAAGAGCTGTGATTGTCCCTTGTTGCTTTGTTACCTTCTTCCCACCATGAGCTGGTTCTCCTCTGTGATGCCTGTCTGCCATCCACCCTGCCTTGGAGCCAGCCACTGTAAGCTAAATAAACTTTTCCTCTAACTTCGGGTGTTGAGTGTTTTGTCTCAGCAATGAGAAAGTGACTAAGAATAGTTTTTCATAAAGTCTGGGTATTCTAAATTAAGTAAATCTCATATACTTTTATTGGACTTTTTTTTCTGGCTCTGGGATGCTTATTTTGCATTTTTAAACTGAACATGGATCTTTTAGCTGATACCAATTTAAAATAGCCAGTTACTGTTTATGAGGCTCTTACTGTTTCCCTGCAAAGATTTTTTTCTTCTTCAGAATGTATTAATGAGTGACTAGTCTATCCATGAATGAGAAGTGCTTTTAGAATGTAGGAAAATTATTTTATTTTCCAAGAATGAAAAGATGACTTTTTCAAATATCATAGGATAATAATTTTATCTTGTCCTGACTTCAGAATTTAAAAGCATTTCACTGGCCAGGTTACATAACCTGAAGGCCCACCATTTGAACCCAGCCTTATCTTGTAATTACCTTTGACTCTTGTAGCCTGGCCATGTACACCTTCTGGACTCTCAAATGTTGAATTTGTTTCCTCTGTTTACAACACTACATTTTATCTCTTTCCCAACTTCTGTTCTTTGCTTCATTGGTAAATTTCTTTACTTTTTCAAGGGGAGAGTGTGTGCAAATACTCTACCACTTCATTTATACCCCAGCCTCTCAAAGGGACTTTCTAAGGCAAACTTTACATAATCGCTTCCTTTTTTCAGTCTGTCTTTCCATTGTATACGGACTCATTGTGTTTATTTACAAATTCAGTTTAGAGTACACTGTATAGTACATGGTCCATTTTTAAAGAAAGTAAGGAAAAACTAAAGAAATCATTGAATTGAACTTACACTGCTTAGTGTCGTTTCCCTCATGGCACTTACATGGTATTTCTTACTGTACTTTATTTTTGTCCACTGGTTAACTTCCTGTACATGGTGTAAGTCACATTTCATGTAATCCATTACTCGCATTTTCTTGACTAGTTTCCATAATGGGCTCTTTTCAGCTATCTGAACGTTAAAAAATATGCATGTCTGTGTGAAATATGAATCTTGCGATGTACATGGATTATGAAAATGCTGTCATATTATCTTTAGTTTCTCATAAGCTCATAGTTTTCTCATGGACATGTTTTAATATCTTAATTTAATATCTTCATTATAATAATAGTTTATGTCCAAGTGACTGTGGACATAAACTATTATTGTAGCAACTAGTCATGTGTAGTTATTACAAGTTAAAATTCAGTTCGTCATTTCCAGTAGTCCTATTTAAATTCCTGAATTACCATAGCGTCAGTATAGAACATTTCCTTTGTCACAGAAGGTTCTGTTGGACAGTGATGTTCTAGTTTTTAAACACTATTTGTAGAATAATAAAATACCTCACCAGGTGTTGCCATAGTAGAAACTCGATCCGTTTATCAGGAGTTGAGAGGGTGTTGTAAAGATATGCTTATTGTCATAGATATTAGAAAGCAAATCTTTCGCATAAGCATTGTAAAACTTTTCAGATCTCTGCTGATATAATATGATGTTCAGTCTCGTGTAAGTGCTCTTCTGTCTCCTGTGCTTCCGTTTTCACGTGTGTTAGGGCCTCCAGAGAGCCTTTGCCGATGACTCTCCCCTCCCGCAGTATGCGTCAATGTACTGACCCTGTGACCAGACACCAAATTTAAGAGAAAAACAACTTAAAGGAAACCTTTAAGGAAAGGAAAAACAACCTAAAGGAAAAACATCTTAAAGGAAATAAGGCTTATTATTTTGACTCTCTTCAGATGGTTTAGTTCATGTTTTCAGATATTTCTGTTCTGGCTCCAAGGCATAAACATTATGGAATAAAAATCACAGCAGGAGGGCATGGCTGATGAAAGCTCCTCACCTCATGGGAGCCAGAGCTAGCAAAGAAGATGCAGAGAAAAAGATACATTCTTCACAAGGGTGCCCCAGTAACCTGCTTCCTCCAGCTAGGCCCCAGTGCCTTTGATTCATGGGCTCATCAATAAATTAATCCATTGACAAAGTTAGTATCCTCATAACCCAGTCAGCTTCCTGGGCTCCACCTCTGAACATTGCTGCATTGGGTGTCAAGCCCTCAGTACATAATCTTCAGGGACTGCATCATATGTAAACTATAATACCTACCCCTACTATATCCTCCAACACACATTTCTTAGCTTAAAACTGATTGAGTGTGCCTCCATAATCCTGTTTTACGGAATGTGCTGCTTTTTTGTCAGCAAGAAAGACAGATTGACTACAAACATAAAAATTATTAGGAATTATATAAGTCTACTTAACATGAGCTTATTGGGAATTATATGTTTATTTACCATGTTTCTGAATATATGCTCACGAGTACATTGAACAAACTTGTAATGACTATGAAGCAGAGATAATTTGTAATGAAAAGTATAGTGAAAAATATAACTTAGTGGCTATGTACACACATACTGGCTGATTTATGTGGAGAGTTAAATTAATAATTAAGCTGGTTTCTTTGGTCATGAATTAACAAGTCCAGTTACATGGATGATTGTAGTAGTTAATCTTCTGGAGCTGTGCTGGCCTTCCCTATTTGTCTATGTATTAGAGAGATACTTACTAGGATAGAATATTGGTAGAGTTATTTTGTCAGTGGAGGCACATATCTTCTCTCTCTTGTTCTTTGTGCTGACCATTTTTTTCTTTCTTTATTGATGAGCTGCTAAGTTTTCTGTATTAAAGTTTGATTAGATTTCTAAGCCCTATTCTTTGTTTGACCTGAGGAATCAGTTTCATTAAAAAATTAATTAATCCATTTTTTTGAGTTTTAAAAACTTTATTTTTCAGAGTGATAGGTACCCTTATTTCCTGTTTGGGTATGGGCTGGGCATGATGATGGATCCTCCCAGCTGCAACTTCCCAGAGTCAGTGTGGTGTTCCTGTCTGTATGACGGGGTAGCCCTATAAAAACTCTTCTTTTCATTCCACACTGAAGCCTAGTTACTTCAGTAACTGATCTTTCTCTCCTCTTATTACGTTTTTATTCATCTTACCCATTTCATGAATCAGAACCTAGTATTTATGCCCCAGTAAAGTCCTTGTAATAATATAGAGAAAAAGAGAAAGAAATTATATCTAAGCTTTAGAAGTGGCATTAAAGATAAAACTCAGGACCAAAATACCTTCCAACTGTTTCGAGAATTCTTTCTGAAAACATTAGTCATCCTCTGTGGTTTCTTTGCCAGAAAAGTTAGGAAAGTTCTAAAAGATAGCTAAATTGTTTTAATTACTTAGAACCTTTCATACCCTTGGAGTATTCTATATGAACTTTTTTTTTCCCTGAAATTATAAGACACAGAATTCTTTATTGATAGGACCAGTATTCTAGTTACCCTTTCAAGGCTTTCAGAAATGATTCATTATAGCTAGTCATTTCCTTTTGAAACTGTTTTCTTAAACATTGAAGATACACTATTTTAAAAGCATTTTCTGTTATTGCTTTAGTTTATTCATTAATTACTGATGTTTTCATATACTGTTTTCTGGTTTCTTACTGAAGTAGTGCAATGTTTAAGTTAAATTATAGGCTTATTATGCTTGTATGGGTTGGTGTGCTAATTATACCACTTATAAACAGTTATTTCTGAAGAAAATATTTGATTTATAATGTGAGCTTTCTACGCTGTGCATTGCCTTTTTCAGGCTATGTCTTATTTTAGACAATTAAAAGAATAAAATATAGTTATATACATTTGCTGATTCATAAGCATGATCCTAATATGACCTTAAAATGTAAATATTTAATAAGTAACTATTGTCTTTTTTTTCTTTAGGTTTCAGTGGCAAATTATACATATACACCCTTGAATCAACTTAAGGGTGGTACAGTTGTCAATGTCTATGGTGTTGTGAAGTTCTTTAAGCCCCCATATCTAAGCAAAGGAACTGGTAGGTACTAAAATTGGTAAAGATTTTATGGATTAGAACTGCATTATTGATTTCAGCAACACAGCTCCTTTAGTACCTTAAGTCCTACTAGAACAGAAGCTCAATTCTCATTTATAATTAACAGAAACATGTGGGGATTCTCTGGTTGTCTTATTTTATAAAACAAACAGTCCTTAAATTCTGGTGCCTCGTTTAATACAGTATGAAAAAAAAATTTTAAAAAGATGCCCGCAATACAAAAGCATATGAAAGTATAAAATTTGACATAGACAGTCCTAAATTATTGTAAAATGGTACATAAATCACTTTTAAGTCTGGTACAGAAGTTGAAAGAAACACAGATGTATTAAAAGTAATGCTACAGAAATGTGTTAATGGATACACAATATAAAAGATATACATGGTAACATCAAAAATTTAAAGTATAGTAAGGGAGAGTTAAAAGCATAGATTTTTTATGTGATTGAAGTTTTTGTATAAGCTTAACATCATTTTTATAAGATATTTCATAAAAACCCCTACCCACAGGAAAATGCACAAAAGAAAATGAGAAAGAAATAAACAATTACCATTACAAAACCTCAACCAAACATAAAGAAGAGAATAGGAGATGTACAGAGGTACAGTCCAGTAGAACAGAATAGCCCAGAAATAAACCTACGTGTGTGTGGCCAGCTGATTATCAACAAGAGTCCTAGTAATGTGTAGTGGGGGAGAGGAGTCTCTTTAACAAATGGTACTGAAAATACTGAATTCCACATGCAAAAGAGTAAAGTTGGATCATCACTTGGCACAAAAGTGATTTTAGAGTGGGTTAAGATTTAATGCCCCCCAAACTGAAACTCCTTGAATAAACCATAGGGAGATAGTTCCTTGATATTGGACCTAGAAACAATTTCTTAGATAACGCTAAAAGCACAACAACAAAAGCAAAAGTCGAAGCAAAGGAAATAATAAGAGTGAAAAAGCAATTCTTAGAGTGGGAGAAAATACTTGCAGACCATATATCTAAAAGGTTAATCTCTAAAAAGCAAAGAATTCTGTCACTAAATAGCAAAAAACGCAAACAAAAACTAAACAACAACAAGAAAAATACAAAAATTAAAAGCAACCAAAAACCTAATATGTTGGTTTGGGGGATATTTTTGCAAGGAAGAACAATATAATACAGGACACATTATATATGATTATTTAGAATAGTCACCCAAAGAATGATATACAAAGGAGTGCCAGAAATCTGTCCACACACCAAGACCAAGGAATCCAGACGAAGGCCTGGATCCCACAGAAGTGTCCTACTTGAGTCCAGCTGAATATCCAGAGCTCATAGCAGTGCCTCCCATGGATCCAACTAGAGGCCCAGAGCCCATGATAACATCTCATGCAGGCCTGCTTCACAGATCTGCAGTGGGAAGGCCCAAAGATTAGTGGTGTAATCCAAGAAGTCTGTGCCAGCGGGATGAAAGATCTTTGCCAGCAGGCCGAAGCATCCACTTTGGAGCCAGGAAGCCACGCTCAGAAGAAACAGAACTCCCCCGAAAGCATCACAGCCATCCTCAGCAACAGTGAGGTCCCGAGCTCTTCCGATGATCAAGATGGCTGAGTTCCCATCAGGGAAGCCAATGCAGCAAGGAGACCGGCAGTGCGCCATCTTCTCCTCTGGTGCCAGGAAGTGCTGCTCAGAGTGAGGACCAGAGCTCCCCCAAAGTGAACCAAAGCCATTCTCAGTGTCAAGGAGGTCCCGAGCTCCTCAGAGGATGAAAACAGCCAAGTTCGTCAGGAAAGCCAGCATGACAAGCTCCTCCAAAACAGCCAGCAGCTCCTTACAGCCTCTACCAGGTCCAGACAGCCTCTCTCAGCTCCCAACAGCATCCTTCTTCTTTCCCAGGCCTGCCTCCTAATGTTGCTGGCAACAGTCCTCAGGTGGGCCTCCCACACCCAGCACCACACTTAACTCAGTTCAGCTGGGGGTGTAAGTTGACCAACAGTTATCAATCCACTACACCTAAAACCTGGCCAAAATCTGGTGATTTGAATAGGCATTTCTTCAAAGAAGTCAGTCACATATAAAATGTGCAGAGATGCTCAGTGTCACTGATAATTAGGGAAGTGGAAATCAAAAGCACAACGATGTGTCACTGTGATACTTCTTAAGGTGGCCATCAAGAACAGAGTAACAGTTGTTGGCCAGGATACAGAGAAATTGGAGCCCTTGTACACTGTTGTGAGACTGTGGAATGGAGCAGCCATTGTAGAAAATGAATTAAGTTTCCTTAAAAATAGAACTGCCTTGTGGGTCAGCAGTCTCACTTCTGGTATGCATCCAAAAGAATTGAAATTAGGATCTCAGAGATACCGCACTCCCATACCCACTGTAGCATTATTCACCGTAGACAACTTGTGTCAGTCAGGGTTAAATAGGAAAAGAACATGCAGCATATACATGGAGTTGAACATTGTTCTGCTTCCAGAAGGAAGGAAGTCCTGCCATATAAGCCATTCAGATATAAGAGATCTGAATCAGAGTCATAAAAGTAGAAAAGAACTGTAGATCTCATATTGCATATTTTTTACTCCACCCCCTAAAAAGGATAAATGAAGCAATTACAATGTTGAGATTAGACTTCTAGGTGAGTTTTGATCTATAGACCTGGATAGTTTTCAAAGTAATGTATAGCTTGCTATGTGATACTGTAAGACATTAGAAAAACATGTATAAGAGTGCATCAAACATCAGAGACTTCCGTTTATCAGGGGATGATAAAAAGTAAGCAGAAAAACACTTCACCTCAGTTTAATCCAGTATTTCACCTCTTTGAAAACTCTTGTCATTGCTTAAAGGCACTATTTTATGTGTTACTAAGAACAGAAAATACTGCCAATTAAAGTAACCCTTTTAAAAAAAGAAACACATATTTTAGAGATGTTAAAAATGTGAAGTCTTGGGTGCTACTGATGAAATACTGTCTTTATGTACTGCATACCAGGAGCTGTGGTCATGCTGGTAATACAGTAATGTTCTCATTGAGTTCATAGTACACAGACCTTTTACTTATAAATATATGCATATTTTATTGAAGAATAAATTGGAAATCTACTCTTGTGGTGACGGAGGCAATCTCATTTTCATGTGGTCAACATACTTTCGTAAAGTACAGTATAAAAGGTGTACTCTGAAAACGTCAGTGTGAAGGCTACTCCGGAGATAAACTTGATATGGATTTCAGATTAAGTCTGGAAAATCCTCATGTATTAGAAATGTATACTAAAATATAACCATCAAAACAAGAAAATAGGAGATTGGAAGGCATTCACATCAAAACTAAGCAGAGATATTTTTATTTAAATGTATTTTTATCAGCCAGGCATGGCGGCACACACCTGTGATCCCAGAACTTGGGAGGCTGAGGCAGGAGTTTTACTAGGAGGAGGCCAGCCTGGGCTACATGTTGAGTTCAAGGCCAGCTTGGAATACATAGTGAGACCCTGTTTAAAAAAATTAAATAAATTTTTCTCAAATTTTTTCATTCCAACTTTATTTTTCCTTGAACTTTACATTCCTCCACTCCTTCCACATAGACTCCTCATTTCATTCTGGCAGTCTTTTCTCACTCCCAAAGTTTTCCTCACATCTTACATGTGAAGAATAAGGGTATTAGACACAATGGTATAATCACCACAATCTTCTTAAAGAACACATTGTCAGTTTTACCTGGTTGACTTTAATTGGCCTGCCAAGTTTAAGAGAAGCTATATTACTATCAGTATTGTCCATCATGAGTAAATGATGTAATTTAAAATCTCTTTTGGTACCTGGTATGTTGTTAATTCTTGTCTTTGAAACTTTAAAAATAAGTTGTTCGTCATATATATCATTTTCAGAAACAATCAAAAAATGGTAATATAGAATGAAATGATAGCCGTTTTAAAGACTCATGACTGTATTCATTTATTAGACAACATATTCATGTTTCATTGATGTTATTAAGTCATGAATAAAATGAAAGCCACAGAGAACTAATACTTATTACTTTATGCATACATCTGTTATGTTATTATCAGATATGTTTAGTTGAATCCAGTCTTAGTAAAAAATTTGTGGCTAGTAATGAACCATCTGTTATTACAGAGACAATGTGTTTCTTTGTTTCTTCTTAGGTACTAAATTAAATAAATGTGATCAGTTTTATCTGAGCATAGTCATTGAAACTTTAATTTCCATGTTTCACACACAGCAAGATGTCTCTTTTACTACTACCAAGACAGTAAAATTTTAGAACTATCCATCTTACAGCTTTAGTTACAGTTACATTTTTATTTCTGTTGATAGAACTCATCCTTCAACAGGAGCAAATGCTACAGGAAAGTCAGGCAGCAGTGATAACTTATTTTCAGGAAATGATCAACTTCATTAATATTACCCTAGGAAAATACTGGTGTGAATATGTAGGAACAGCTATGCTTTTGTAAAATAGTACATAAAACAGTGTTATTTCACAAACACAGACCCACAATATCGATTACATCCAGATGTATATAACTAGTTAGATAGAGAAAAATCATCTTTATGCAGTTCAGATTTACCAGTAGATATATGGGGATAAGTTTATATTATGTTAGACATCACTAGCTAGACTTTTCACTAAAATTCATTTCATAAATGTTAAATTCAGTGCAGAACAGGCAGTTAGATATAATTTGCTATCCTTACTCCTTGATTAAAAATTTTCCTGAAGACATTCTTGTCATACTGAGTACTAGTGGTTACATATGACTGGCAGCATATTGCAGTATCTTCGTTTTGGTGAGCAGTCTTCATCTGTAGCATATACATCATTTCCTGAACCCTACAGTCCTAGAGAGGTTATCATTTTTTAATCTTTCAAAAGGCTGCCAGTTCTGTTAAGGATATATGTTACTGCACTAACATTCTTAATTGTAGTAAGATTCATCATGAATACAGAAAGAATTCCCCGAGGATTATAGAATTGCCATGTATTGAAATATTGTTTTATCAAACTTGATTCATCAGTATTACCTAATATGATCTTCACGTAGGAAAGTAGAGCAGTTGCCTTTCTTAGGAGTTTGTGCATTCTTTAGCAGTGGTTTGTTCTGAGAGATTATGTGTCAGTCCATGCTTGTTCTTTTTTAATCTGTCCTGGGGACTGAACCTAGGCCTTTGCACTGACCTATAACCTAACTTTCTTTTTTAAATTTTTTTTTAAGTTTTGAGACAGAGTCCTGCTAAGTTGCACAGACTGGACTCAAAGTTTTGATCCTCCTGCCCCGGACTCCCAGAGGACTGGGATTATAGGTTTTTGTGACCATGCCTTGCTTAGTCCATGTGTTGTGAATGTATTTTAAAGATGAATGATAACTTACCTATTGTAATGGTGGAGGTTGTGGGCTAGGCAGCGCTGTGTTTTCCATTGATCAAGAGCTGGAATGAATTATTAGTGTTTCTAGATGAGTGAGGGGAACCTTCCCCCAGGTGGTTGGCTGTCTTAAATTCAGAAAGGAAGGGCACAGAGGCTATGACTGATCATCCCTGATCTCATTAATGATTTGAGAAGCTGAGCTAAGTTTCCCCTCTTCAGCTGACTCGCAGTGTTTGTGGAGTCTTCTGTCCATTTCCACATGGAAGAATGGAGGCAGGGGAAGTGTTTTTTGTTTCCCATCACTGCACCTTTGTATTGCTTTCTCTTTCTCCAACTGAGGAATGACTTCTTGAATGGAGCTACAAGTTTCCATTGTCTTTCTATGCATATCCTGGCACTGTTTAATTTATGACCCTTTCCTCTAGTGAATTATTAGGTTGTTAATTTAAGGAATTCTATGTTTTATTAGTTATAACTTGAATTGTAATCATAAAATTGACTGTTTTCACACTTTCCTTAAAAGTTGTGATATGTTCTTTTATTCATTCAATTGAAGATTTCTTTTTTACTGGTCTGTAGCATTGTAGTGGATTTAGTTGTCCATACTGATAAAATGAGAGACTCAGCTTTCAAGGGAGACCTAAATGTACTCAACTAGTGAACACAAAGTTTATTTGGCAGCCTTAACTAACAAAACAAGCAAGGAGCTCTGGGAGTAGAAAGGGAGAGATTGATGGTAACAGAGAAAAGACTTCTGACTGATCTGGTGTTTGAGCTGAAATTTGCAGAACAAATTGGATTTTGATAGATGAAAAAGAAGAGGACAACATTCCAAACTTTGAAAATACCAAAAGCTGTCATTTTCTATAGTAAAACAGTGAATTTTTCAGATTCAGAAGCTAATGCTGAAGAAGTTGATTTACATGTTTTTAAACAATAGAAAATCAGCAGTATATGTTAATCTGTATCAGTTCTAGCACTTTGAGAGCTTTCAGTAATACAGACAGCCCACTGTGACATGAGTGCTGTGGGATTCCCACCACTGAGAGTTGTCATATTTGCCATTGAGTCTTATTACAAATAAGATGCTCTTAAGTGATATCAGTCTTGATACCAGTTTTTGTTATATTCTTAGGTCAAATAGTTTCTAATGACATTTGGTTTTACAAAGAGTACTCTAGTTAGCAATTGCTTTGATATTCATCTGCATATTTGAGCATTCCTTCGCCTTTAGTATACTATCCCTCCGCTTTCTATATCATTAAGAAGATTGGGGCTGGGGATTTAGCTCAGCGGCAAAAAGCGACTGCCTGGCAAGCGCAAGGTCGTGAGTTCGGTTCCCGGTACTGGAGAAAAACCAAAAAAAAAAGAAGATCATAATATTTTCTCTTCCTTATTTTTTGTTTTGTTTTCCTTTTCTTAGTTATTTCTAGAGTCTTTTTGTAAATTAATAGTAACCTGTCTTCTGTCATGTGTTAGAGATGCTCCTCGCAGCTGCTGTATACTGTTCAGTTTTATTGCCAGTAATTCTTAAAGTACAAATATTTTTAAAACTTGTAGAGTGTTACGAAGTTTTTTTGTGGGGGGCGCTGTGTCTTTGGAAAAGCCTCACCATCTCAAAGTCTGCAAAATATAGACCTCTGTACCCTTAAAATTCATTTATATTTTTTAAAACAAATACTACTTATGTAGCACAGAATTGTTTATATTAAATTATCTACTATTTTGTTAGCAACTGACCAGTTGACTGGTTTATTAAATATAGAGAGAGCACTTACAATATGTAAACTTGCGTATAGTGTTCTGTGGACAAAATGAGATTGAGATGGGTTTTTCTTATCCCATTGTGTGACCTTTGATAAATTTTTCTGTAAGAGGGCTGTTCAGATGTTACCCAGTTTTTAATCATTGGGCATAGACTTTGTTCCAGTCTGTACAGGATTTTTTGGGGGAATGTGTAGGCTGGTAAGATTTTTTAATCTCAAACCTGATATTCTTTACAGTAATAATATTTCTTTGTGAATTTCAGTTTTCTTCTTTCTTTATGAATGTAGTATATTTTTCTGCTTACCAGAATATATTGAGTATATTTTCAGTATGCATAACTAGTGTCTGGATCTTAAAATATTTGAAACTAATCTAGGATTCCTGTAAAATTTGCACCCTCAGTTCACTTTTCTAAAGCTATGATAAATGATGTCAACTTTTAAAAGAATTATGTATATATAATTTAATTCAAATCACAAACTAATGACATATAAGTTTTCCCTTGGTATCTGTAGGATATGGTTCCAGGACTCCTAAGATACCAAAGTATGTATATGCTCAAGTTCTTTTTTTTTTATTTTTATTTTTTTTTTATTTTAAGGATAAAAGCAGGGAAACATTAACAGACATACAACATTTTACAACATATCACAAGCACAATACAGACAATACAGAGTTACAAACAAAGTGGTAGGGAATTAACAATGGTGGTTGTATTACATATTGATATCTTCAAAGTGGTTTCTCCTGAAATCAGATATAGACATGCAATACTGGTCAACCAAAGACTCATTGACAGTTTCTTTCAGCATAGAAACAGCAGATAGAAGAACAACCATGTTATCTATCCTGTATATACATACATACAAAATTTCTCCTTCTTTCCCTTCTCTTTTCCCACATCCCAGAAGCCCTTTACTCTTCGGTGGTTTCCTATCATTTCACAGTGTCCATCATACCTCCGAGTTTAAATTAACTCTTTCAAGTTTTACACTAGTGACACAATGCGGTGCTTGCACATGTATGTTTGATTTATTTCACTTATGAGTATGGTCTCTAGTTGTGACCATTTAAATATAAAGGCCTCGAGTTTATCTTTCTTTACAGCTGAGTAATATTCCATTATATAAAAGTACCATAATTTTCTTATCCAATCCTCGGTGGATGGACATTTGGGTTGCTTCCACATTTTAGCAATTACAAATTGTGCTGCTATGAACATAGGTGCACATATATCACTGTGATATGATGTTTTTAGATCTTCTGGGAAAATACCCAGCAGGGGGATAGCTGGGTTGAATGGGACCTCTAAACCTAGTTTTCGGAGGAATCTCCAAACTGATTTCCACAGTGGTTTCACCAGTCTGCATTCCCACCAGCAGTGATAGCCTCTTTAATAAATGGTGCTGGAAAAATTGGCTTAATACCTGCCAAAAACTGAAAATAGACCCAAGCCTATCACCATGCACCAAACTCAAGTCAAAATGGTTCACAGATCTCAATATTAAACCAGAAACACTAAATCTATTGGAAGAGAAAGTAGGTAAAAACCTCGAAGACATAGGGGTAGGAAGAGAGTTCATGAATAAAAACCAAATTGCACGTGAAACACTTGAAAGAATCAACAACTGGGATCTCATCCTACTGAAAAGTTTCTGCACATCTAAAGAAATCACCAGCAGAGTCAAAAGAAAACCCACAAACTTGGAAAAAATTTTAGCTGATTGTCCCTCAGACAAAGGGCTTCTATCTAGAACATATAAAGAATTAAAAAATTTCAGCCCCTCCAAATTCAAAGACCCAATCCAAAAATGGGCAGCTGAGATGAACACACATTTCTCAGACAAGGAGATACAAACGGCAAATAAATATATGAGAAAATGTTCAACATCATTAGTCATTTGAGAAATGCAAATTAAAACAACACTAAGATTCCACCTTACCCCAGTAAGAATGGCTAGCATTAAGAAATCAACCAATAACAAATGCTGGCGAGGCTGTGGAGAAATATGCTCAAGTTCTTTATGTAAAATGTTATAGTATTTTTACATAAAGTACATAATTCTCCCCTGTATTTTAAATCATCTCTAGATTACATATACTGATACCATGTAAATGTTGTGTAGATGAGTGTCACCCTGTACTGTTTAAGGAATAATGACAAAACATATATTTATGTTCAGTACAGGTACAAATTTTTTCTGAGATATTTGTGGTCCTGTGACTGTGAGGCAGGATTCACTAGCGTGGGAAAAGACAAAATTCAAAGAATGTTTTCTACTCAGAAACAGTTTAAATTGAGCCATTGCGACAGACACCTTCTGTATTTCTTTAACTGAAGCACCTGTTCAGAAGTTGCAGTGCACCCCCCACACACACACACACACACTGCATGCGTACAACTATGTGTACATGCATATAGAGGAAGGTGGGAGTGTCTCTGGGCTGCTGTGATACAGGCCAGGTAGTGCATAAACAACAGAAATGTATCCCTCGCAGTTCTAGGGGCCGCAAAGTCCAAGACTTCCTATTCTTGACTTTTCCTATAAACGTAATCGTTCAATACATAGCTTTAGTATTTGTCTTCTTTCAGTTAACATAATGTTTCCAAGATTGATACATTGTGAAGCATGTATCAGTACATACTGCCCCCAATTTAAAATGGTTTGACTTACGAGTTTTGATTTTGTGATAGAAATTTTATGTCCTAAAAAGCCTGAAATATTTCCTGTCAGGTCCTTTAAGAACTGAATTAATGATGGACATACAAAAAGGGTATGCCTTGTAACATGAAGTGATAAACATGATACCAGCCAAGGATGCTATGCAGATAAATGTATTACAGTAAAATGTTTTAACAAAGGGAACTGCATAACAGGCCATGATCCACTGACTTCTGATTGTATGTGTGGTTCTCATTTTCATCCAACTTAAGATATACTTAGATGGTAGAACACATGTGTTTATATCTGCTGTCTCCCAAGTTGTACTGGAAATTAGTTTTTAAAATACAGTACAGTTTTTATGTCAAATAGTATGGAAGAGAAAGAGATAATTGACAAGATACATCAGGAAAACTTCCAATGCTGGCATTTGGATGGATCGATGCTGATTTAAGCAAAATGAGTGAATTTTATGGATGCAATATAACACATGAGAAGATTGCCATTCTATTCATAGTCTTACTCCCATGCCAGACCCCGGCAACCACTCGTATGTGATCTGTTTATCTAGGTTCCGGACACTGCGTATAGGTAGAAGCCTAGGTTGTATAAACTTTTGCTTCTGGCTTTCACTTAGCATAATGATTTTTGATATTCATCAATATTGTAGCATGTTTTTATTTTTATTGCTGGGTATCTTATGTATTCTTCTAGTTACTTTTCAAAATTCTTCTTACTTTGTTTACCTTAAGTACCACCTAAAAGTAGAGAACCTTGCTGCTCTTAGGATAGCTTGTTATATTTGTATATATTCTTAATGACTTGCACTTGCTCAGTATATAGCCTAAAATATAAATCTCCTCTAGAGTGGTATCTTCTTTCTAATCACACAGTCTCTTTCTAATCTTTGTCACATACACTTCCTACTATTTATTATATGTATACTTTATCTCCTACCTTCTCTGCTCTTTTGCTGTATAATAAAAACATGAAGGGAAATTACTTTGCACCAGTGTAACAGAGAGTATTCTTATTTGTGTATTGCATAGTAAGTTTCTTTGTGAAAGAATTTCGTAGCAAATGTGTGACCTTGATTCAGTGATTTGGCTTCATAGCTTTTACTTGAATATTTCCATAGTATACTAGTATACAAGTGGAATAGTGTGGGTAAGATTCTGATTGGTTTAAAAACAGCACTGTGACAGTAGATAAAAGAGATGAAGCAGCTTTTATGGAGTTTTTTTGTAGATTGTATAAATTATGCATGCATGTTTCTTTGATTAAAGACCCTGCTTAGATGAACTACCAGCTTTTCCTTATAATAAAACTCAAAGGCAGTTTTCATTTAATCATACTGGAAATTAGGTGAATTGCTCAAGATTGCAGAATAGAGAGCTTAATTTATCATTTGTTATCTTTTCCAGATATTTATCAAGCTGTACAAAGTATTAAAGTAGTTAAATACTTTGTCAGCAGTTTCAGTGTGAAGTATTACTCCAGCATTAAGGTCAACATTTTATAAACAATGTGAACACATATTTAGAAGCTATACTACATAGATAAGGTAACAATGCTGATCATCACAATTTTTTAATCTCCCCACTTTTTCTGGTGATATGAGCTATCAACAAAATAGGTTAACTTACCTTTAACTCCATGTCTTCATTTGGTAAAGAACGAAAATAAGGCGTGGGGCAAGAAATATTTTCTTGTCTTGTGAAAACATAATTGAAAGATTTTGGTTTTGGTAAGCTTTGTTATCCCAGGTTTTAAGTGAGATATTAGATCTTACTGACTTGATGACACTTTTGCATCATTGTTTGTCTCTTGGAATTTTATTTTATGAATAAGATGATTCAGATTAGTGATTATTTTATACTCTCCATTTTCTTGGTAAGTCTCTTTTTGTGTCTCAAGCGGTGTGTTTTAGGAGAAGTTACTTTTCTGAAGGTTGATGGTACCACATTTAAATGTACCTAATTGATGTTCCAGTAGAAATTCAAGTTGAAATTCCTTTGTTGTCCTTTAAATCTATACTTTCAATTTCATGTGCCAACCTTGATTAGATTAGCACTGTATCTTGGCTTAAATATTTTTAGATACTAGATATTTTGTTAGCACATATTATTTTAAGTTCACACGCAGGTTTATTAGAAGAGTATTAGGAGAAGTAATATTGGAAATACTGTTGCTGCTGCTGTTGCTCTTTAGCCAGCTAGTGCATACATGTCAGGCGCGGTTTGAGGCACTGTACATACAGTGACTAGCCCTAAAGCTATGAGGTGAATGCTGTTATTATCCTTATTTTTCAGATAGGAAAACAGAGGCAAATTTCATTGTCATAGGCTTCAGAGGGGAGCTTTTTACAAGTGCCCTAAATTTACTGTAGGTAACGACATGTATTAATTTTGTAAATGTGATAGGTCAGTGACATGTGGTAAATGTTGTGAATGAGA
This sequence comes from Chinchilla lanigera, assembly GCF_000276665.1. Taxonomy (NCBI): domain Eukaryota; kingdom Metazoa; phylum Chordata; class Mammalia; order Rodentia; family Chinchillidae; genus Chinchilla; species Chinchilla lanigera. The sequence continues at coordinate 6,189,594 of NW_004955479.1, read as the reverse complement.
AGACTTAATGACAACCCTGGCAGCTTTGCTGTCTGCCTTTTCTTATTAAAACGTATCTGCTCACCCTCTGGCATTCTTCAGAAGTCTTGTATCTTCAGCTAGTGTTGTAAAAAATATTTGATGTGTTCTTCTATAGCATTTGTCATACGTATGACATATATACAGTTTTTAAGCTACATACCAGTCACCTTCACACAGTTATTTAAATTAGAAACTCCCTTAGCAGTACTCTAATCTGTAAAACCTTGTAATTGATGCGTTATCACTGTGAACTCTCCCAACTAGGAATCCATCGATGCACCTGCTCACTTCTCCTTCTACTGGTGGAGCTATATTCTTACAAGAATTGTATTCTTAGAAGAATTCTGTTTTTATAATTTTGTGTATTCCCAAAACAATGTTTTGACTTGCTATTTTAATTGAGTAACTTAAATATTGTATAAATTGATTCATATGAAGACACTGCACTTATGAGAACTAAAGTAAAGGGTTTGGAAGGTAATAAACACGCATTAGGCTAGTTTTGACCTGGAGCCTTAGTGTGCTGGCCGCTGATCTCTAGTGCCGTTCTGCTTTCTCTTTTTCCTCCTTGTCGCTCAGAGCTAGCTCCTCTTCAGACAGCCTCGCACCTGGACACACCTTGGATTACCTTTTTTGTTTGCTAGGATCAAGCTCTTATTCTACTACATATCTCAGGAAACATCCTTTTTTTTTTTTTTTAACTTATTCTTATTTTCTTTTATTCATTTAGTTTACAAACCAAAACATAAATTTTAATTAGCACAGCATAAAAATAACATACAAGTTTCAGTGAAATGAATTTTAATAGAATCTGTGACAATATTCACGGGGTGTGCTTCTTAGAATAAATGTATAGTTAAAATTTCAGTATACCAATGTTCTTCAGTAACATTTTAATATAAATGCATGCAATAGTAAATCTGTCATATAGATCAGATACACTATAATTTTACCTGGTTAGCAAAAACTCCTAAACTCTGATCACAAACTAACGTATATTTTCCTTTTTGGAGGGTCACCTATGGTGACCCTCCAAAATCCTAGCAGCACTATAATCAGAGCACTCAGGAGGCTGAGGCAGGAGGATCCCCGAGGCCACCCTGGGTTGTAAAGTGAGTTTAAGAATGGCCTGAAATACATAGTGAAAACCTGTTTCAAAAAGACATTTTTTTTTTCTTTTTGATTTTTTTTAAAACATGCAGCATGGGGATAATGCAATATTCTGGTTAAATCTAGAGACATGAATCAGACATGCTAAATTCACACCCCAGCTCTGTGATCTAGATGTGAGAAGTGGGTACCTTAGCATTCTTAAGAAAATAATTTCCTTTGTTTCAAAGCTACAAGCATTGATCTGTGCTGCATATCACTATATAAGAAGTTGAGATTTTTATATATGTGTGGGTAGAAACATACACAGTTTAGCATACTGCTGGCATGTGTGTGTATAGCTTGGCATACTACCTGGTATATAGTAAACTCTGAATAATTACTAATGACTAAGTAATGTACTTTTCTATAATTGAAGACCTAGAAACAAAGTACTTAATATAAGTAGTTTTTATGTCATTTCCTTTCTTAGAAGTAGTAGAGTGCTTTATTCAGCTTCTGTAAAGTAGAGTATGTAACTATGTACTTAGCATTTTAGCTATTTTTATTTGATACTATGAGACTGTATTTAGGACTGTACAATATCTTCTACCAATATCTAATTTCTTTTCATAATCAGATGTAATTTCAGACCCTTTCACTAAACTTTCATCATTGTTAGAAATTTAGTTTTAGGTATCTACTGGTGCTTGACACTTTGAGTTGCACAGTTGGGTGTGAAATTTATAAAATCTTTGTTTTTGTACCATTTATTCTGAAACAGTATTGAATGTAATGCTAGAGTCTGAGACCATCTTACATGGGTCTGTGCCAAGCTCAAATGTCACCTTCCAGTTCCTCTGGAAAATGTCACTTGCACCATTAATTCTGCCTTTCTCATGATTAGTCATTGCCTATTTAGGGAGCATGAACTGTGTGTATGTAAATATTGACATAAAATATCACATGAGGTAGGATTATAACATGAGTTTATAAAAATATGAATTGAAATAAGGGAAACTTTGAACTTCATGTAAGAAGGAACTATTCCTTGTTCACTTAATATTCTTACTAGATGGTGGCTTTATGTGGCACTAGGTAAACAGTAAGTCTTAGGTTCATTTATGTACTAATATTTAAAAAACAATTGGACTGGAAAATAGTGATGCAAAGACTAAAAGACCATTGCTTCTAAATGCAAATATACTGGCCAGAACAAATATTTTAACAGTGTAGGATAGTAGAAGGGAGTCTTAAGGAAGTTTAAATTCCAGGTGGATTTATTCAAACTATTCAACAAGGCCATTCTCCTATGATAAGTATTTCAGGTGCTTCTGCTGCATAGCATCCACTCTACCTCCACCACTTCACTGAATGAAGAATATTTTATATGCCTATGAATTCTTGTTAATATTCTATCTACTTAATATAGATTTTTACTTGTATACAGATTTTTATTTTCTGAGCAGTTCTTGTTTTATGGGAAGATTTTTTTCCTTTTCTTCTCCTACCTTTTCTGCCTGCCTTCTTTCCTTTCCTGTATATGTATTAACAAAGTCTTAGTTTGAAAAGCAGTGGAGGCTTTCTTTGGTTTATACATCCCTACAGTCACAGGTAGAAGTACTTTCAAAGGGGAAGACTTTGGTCTAGGGAAAGTTAAGAACAGGGACTTGGCATTTTGGCGGTGCAGATGGTCAGTGTGCAGGTGTTCCTTTTAGACATAGAGCCATTTAGACACATAACACACACGTAGGGATTTGCAGCCTCCGGGCCAAGTCTTGCTACCTCAGAGGAGTGCCTCTCACATAAACATATATCAGTACATGTTGTCATGTCAGTTACACACAGAATGCTGGGTGTGCAGACATACACTCCTTGGTGTGCACAATTACTGTGACTGCACTTGGGGGACCCTCTGAGGTTACTTCTTTTGGCAGTGTATTCCCACAGTAACTCCAAATCTAACAGTCACATATGGAGAAAAGGGAAGGAAGTTACTGGGCTGTGAGTATGTGCCTTGTGTTTCTGTGTATGACAGGGTCCACCGGGATGTGTGGGGGGTATATTGGTGTGTGTAACTAAAGCTGCTCTCTTGACTCAGAGAAGTTTCTTTATGTAGTTGATTAGATTGTGTACTATTTTTACTTGAGAAAGGCGAGTCTTGAATTTTCACAAAATTCCAACAAGTAGTAGTGACCCTACAGGCAATGGGCTGCGTCAGTGTTTCTCCGTTACTGCTAATGCATCAAGTCACCTTTCGGAAGTCGGCGTTCCTTAGGCGAAGGAAAGGTATGAAAAGCCTTTTGCACTTTGCAGTTTGGAGTAGGCGTGCTGTTTTAAAACCAGCATCCCAGGGCCTTTTTAAGGAATTATATTCTTCAATAGTATATCAGTGCTACAAACACTGGGCTGTCAGTTCATCTGGGCTAATATTTAAATACAAATACTATTTATGCCAGTTAAATTTGTAGTTTTGTTCTTACATTATATCTCCAATTTACAAAAGTGGGTCATTTTTAAACATTTAAAGTGAAAGAAATAATCTAGAAGTACTGTAGCTTAAAATAACATAAATATAAGCAGTGAATAATTCTCTGATACAGATATGTTTCAATTTTTTTATTTTAAAGAGAATAGTGAAAAAAAAACAATAGCAAAATACAAACAAAACAAAGACATTAAAAATGATACGGAGTTTCAAACCAAATGGTAGGGATTAACAGTTGTTGTCATATTACATATTGTGATCTTCAACAAAGTTACCAAGATTACCAGATGTAAGAATAGCAGATTGATCAAACCACTAAAAGGAATAAGAAAATAATAATTTAAAAGAATATTAGTTTCACTAGACAGGATTGAAGGAATTCACCAATGGTTGTTATACTGCAAATGGTTGTCTTCCCATGAGTTGTTCTGATTACCAGATATAAGCGTGCAAAATTGGTCAAAATATATAAAACAAAATTTAATCATTAACTGTTCCCCTTAATAAACCACCAGACATCAGCAGAACAGTTATACCAGCTATCCATATATATCTATATGCACACATATATATATAAATAAAGTAACTTAGTACTTTTTCATCTTTCCCTCATCCCAGTTGTTCCTTCTTTGAGAAATTTCTTTCCCTTTCTTATTATCTATTGTACATTTTGGGTTTTACTCACTCTTTCATGTTCTTTCACTAGGGAGACAATATGATGTTTACACATGTGGGTCCGATTTATTTTGCGTATGAGTATGGATTCTAGTTGTGTTCATTTACCTATAAAAACCTTGAGTTTATCTTATTTTATAGCTGAGTAATACTCCATTGTATAAAAAGACCACATCTTTTTTATCCATTCCTCAGTGGATGGGCATGTAGGTTGTTTCCAAGACTTAGCCATGAGAAATTGTGCTGCTGTAAACATGGGTAAACATATATCACTGTGCTATGATGTTTTAAATTCTTCTGGGAAAATACCCAGAAGGGGAATAGCTGGATTTAGTGGGACTTCTAATCCTAGTTTTGTGAGGAATCTTCCAAACTGATTTCCACAGTGGTTTCACCAATCTACATTCCCACCAACAGTGGAGAAAGGTTCCTTTTTCCCCTGAAGCCTCTCCAGCATTTGTTATTGATTGATTTCTTGATGATAGCTGTTCTTTCTGGGGTGAGATGGAATCTCAGTGTTGTTTTAATTTGCATTTCTCAAATGATTAATGATATTGAACATTTTTTCATATATTTATTTGCCATTAGTGTTTCTTCAACTGAGAAGTACATAGTCATTTCAGATGCCCATTTTTGGATTGGGTCTTTGAATTTGGGAGGCCTGATAAAAAGACTAAGACTGATAAGTTATGTCATTGGAGACCCCTGCAGTGGGCTCCAGTCTCCTGCCCACAACTACAGCATAAGGCGAGAAGAAGAAAGAGAGGAGTGCGTGGCAGGGATCTGGGACAACCAGTTTGCCCTCTAGGAACAAAAGGCCACAAGCCTCCCAGGGCCTTGGTATTTATTCATTGAGGAAAGTGGTGCAGGGATTGTGACTTGATGTATGGACAAGTGGCAAGGCTAGCAACAGAAGGAACAAAGCGTTCTTGCTCAAGGAGCAGAAATATTTAGGTTGTGGTTAGTGAGTAACTTGCTTTGTACCTAATTCTGGGAAGGAATTTTCCTCTGGAATAATGGAGGACTCAGCAGAGACATTATCTCATAAGTTCCTCTACCTGAGCTCAACAGTAGCCCTTGATAATGAACTGTATTCATCCATTGTCAGCCACCCAATTTCACGAAAATGTGTACACACCCTCAGCCAGACGTGGTAATTAAAGTGAAAGCCAGTGTAGGGAAGTCACTTGTATGCAGCCTGCACTGTTTGTAAGTAAACACAATCACACTTGGGTCTGGGGGAAGGCGACATGGCAGTCCTCCACATACCTGTGTAGTGGACTTTATTGTCACTTTTTCTTAATTTTTTTTTTTATTTTAAAGAGAGTAGTACATGAGAAACAAACAAAAAATAGAACAGTAGCAGCATACCAGTATCACGAACATAAACAAATCAAAGCAAGAACATTCAAAGCGATACAGGGTCTCAAGACAAATTAATATAAATCAACAGTGGTTGATACATTGCATATCACTATCCTCAACTACATTGCTCAGATTATCATATATAAGAATGAAAGATTGCTCAAACCATTAAAGAGAGTAAGAAAATAATTCTTGAATAAAACATTAGAGATAATACAGTTTCACTAGACAAGATGGTAGGTGTTCACCATGGTAATTCCATTGCATATTGTTACCTTCAAATCAGTTGCTCAGACCAAAAGACACAAGCATGCAAAGTCAATCAGAACTTAAAAATTTGTAAGCATTAACTGTTCATTTCAATACACCATCAGACAACAGCAATGCAGTCATCACAGCTATTCATATATATATATATTTACATTTTGCCTTCTTTCTTTTTTCTTCTTTCCCTCATCCCAGTTGTTCCTTCCTTTGAGCAATTTCTTTCCCTTTCCTATTATTGATTGCACATTTTGAGTTTTACCTAGTCTTTCAGGTTCCTACACCAAGGAGACAATACAATGTTTACACATGTGGGTCTGATTTATTTCACTTATGAATATGGTCTCTACTTGTATCCATTTACCTACAACAGCCTCGAGTTTATCTTTTTTAATAGCTGAGTAATACTCCATTGTATAAAAATACCACAACTTTTTTATCTACGCCTCAGTGGGTGGGCATCTGAGTTTCCAAGATTTAGCTATAACAGATTGTGCTGTTATAAACGTGGGTGCACATATATCACTGTGGTATGATATCTTTAATTCTTCTGGGAAAATACCCAGAAGGGGACTTCCAATCCTAGTTTTGTGAGGAACCTCCAAATTGATTTCCACAGTGGTTTCACCGATCTGCACTCCCACCAGCAGTGGAGTAGGATTCCTTTCTCCCCACATCTTCTCCAGCATCTGTTACTAGTTGATTTCTTGGTGATAGCCATTCTTTCTGGGGTGAGATGGAATCTCAGTGTTGTCTTAATTTGCATTTTTCAAATGACTAATGACATTGAGCATTTTTTCATGTATTTATTCACCATTAGTATCTCTTCATTAAAGAAGTGTGTATTCATCTCAGATGCCCATATTTGGATTGGGTCTTTGAATTTGGGAG